>NW_016812757.1:621632-633142 GCF_001698545.2 Rhinopithecus bieti
AACCCAGAATTTCATATCCAGCCAAACTAAGTTTCATAAGTGAAGCAGAAATAACATCCTTTACAGACAAGCAAATGCTGAGAGATTTTGTCACCACCAGGCCTGCCCTACAAGAGCTCCTGAAGGAAGCACTAAACATGGAAATGAACAACCGGTACCAGCCACTGCAAAAACATGCCAAAATGTAAAGACCATCGATGCTAGGAAGAAACTGCATCAACTAATGAGCAAAATGACCAGCTAACATCATAATGACAGGATCAGATTTACACATAACAATATTAACCTTAAATGTAAATGGGCTAAATGCTCCAATTAAAAGACACAGACTGGCAAAATGGATAAAGAGTCAAGACCCATCAGTGTGCTGTATTCGGGAGACCCATCTCACGTGCAGAGACACACATAGGCTCAAAATAAAGGGATGGAGGAAGATCTACCAAGCAAATGGAAAACCTAAAAAGGCAGGGGTTACAATCCTAGTATCTGATAAAACAGACTTTAAACCAACAAACATCAAAAGAGACAAAGAAGGCCATTGCATTTTTTAACAATAAAGTATTTTTAAAAGGAAAACATGAACCTTTCATTATACATAATGCTACTGCACACTTAGACAAAGTATTATGTAAACATAACTTTGTATGCACCGAGAAACAAACAAAAAAATGTGTGACTGCCTTTACTGTACCATTTATTTTTGTGTAGAGATCTAAAACAGGACCTGCAACATCTCCGAGGCCTGCCTGTACATGGGCAATCTAGAGACGGGTGTGTTTTACGATCCTTTCTTTTCCTTCCTAGTTGTATTGAATGGTGCATCTATATATGAGAATATTTCTGTAATATTCATGTTATTTTGAAACAAACTCCCAGTGTCTTCCCTGAGTCTTTTCGAGAGTAAAAATATGCCCATAGATTTGAGATGACTCAAGATTCCTACCTGGGGCAAATTGCAACTCCTCTTTGAGCTTTAATCTTCATATCTGAAAAAAGGGTAGTTCAAATTGAGTAGTTTAATATTATAATTCTTTACAATTCTAAACACTCTTTGGGGTAAATTTTCATGATCTGGTTTTATAGTCCTTGGTTTTTAGGCACTGCATTAGGCATTGGTGTAGGTGAGGATTGAATAGATGTAAAAATATACACATAAGGATTATTGAAATTACTTATGTGAACATGTTTGTCTAGTGAGTTATAAAGAGAGAAACTGAGGGATTTGCACTGATACATTTTACAGTTATTTCTCTCTCTTTCCTTTGATTTCTGAGAAATTTACAGTTAAATCTGTGACCTGTGACCCAAATCTTTGGTACTGGTGTGGAAACTAGTAGTATTCATTTGGTGTATCAAACTTATCCTTTTTGTTGCAGCTAAACTTCTTTTTTATTTTATTTATTTTAGCAAGCCCTCCACTCTGTAAAATTCATTTGTAAAAACGCATGAATCATGCCATATGTAAACATGTCATTGAGGACTAAATATGGCCAATCCTATACAGATAATGCAGTTATGTATTTAAAAGTGAAAATGGATGATGCTTCATAATTCAATACGTGCTTTCCACATAGAACGTTCTTTTAGAAAAATCTGCACACTCAAAACTATATTATCTTCTGCTTGTTTAACCAAAAGTGTGTATCAACCCTGAGTCTGCCAGCAGTATCTTTAACATAGTCAAAGGGCCTCTGGTTGAGTCTTTCCATTTTGTAGGGCAGAAATCAGAAGCTTCTGATGGGAAGACAGCCGCTCCCCGATCAGCAGGGGCCGACATTGCTGGCACCCTCCTGATTCACTTCATGCCGGAGCAGAGACTCTTGCTCCCTGCAGAGTGAGGCAGTGCCTCTGTCACCGTCACATGCATGTGTGTGACATTGCTCTGCTCCCCCCAGCTATCTCCGCATGTGTGCAAGTTTGCTGGACTTCATGCTGAAAGTCATGTCGAGGTGGAGTTGCCAACCCTGCTTTTTTTTTTTTTTTCTTTTTTTCTACAGATGTAGTCCCCAATTCAATCCGGGCTGCCAAAAAGATAGAAAGGAAGTGCAGGGATTTCCCTCCTTTGCATCCCCAGAGCAAACAAAACAAACAAACAAACAAACAAACAAACAAAAAAAAACCCAGCAAACTGTCCAAGGTCTATCAGTGGAGGCGGGCCAATCTTGGTTTTTAAAGGGTACCTTTAAACGCGAGAGTCTAAGTGACAAAAGGAAAGATTGCCTGGATGGGGGCTTCTAGACTTTCCGAAGAAATGGAAGTGGGAGCGGCTCTTGGATCACCGCTAATATTAACATTAATGTATTAAGAAGCCAGACGACTACCCTTGAGGGGGATGCAGGCAAATTCTTAGAAAGTACTTTTTACACTAGTGATAATTATCAGAACTTTACTTACAATAAAAGTGAGAGTTTCTTCTCTTTCACAAGATAATTCTGAAATGCCACAAGGAAATGCTTATAGGAAAGCATTACAGAGTAGAAAAAAATCCATATTATTAAAGCTCTTTATAACCTTACTTATTTCAAAAGAGAAAACAAAGTGATGGAATCTGTTTTTTTTTTTTTTTCACTATACAAATTAGTGTCGTAAGGGTTAGATACAAATAGAATTTTAAACGCAAACTCAGAGCCCCCAGATACAGCATTCTTTATCTCACACTGACATCTGATTAAATTAGACGGATGCGTTTACAGAGTAAATGATCCCCTTGAAGGATGTTCAGCATGCTAAAGGTTTTCATTTGAGGCATTAATTGTAACAAACTAACTCATAGTGGCAGAGATATTTGCAAATCTGACGCGCAATGGTTTCAGATTCTCACTTGAGAGGGATGACTCCCGGAGCCTGGTTCTGAGACAAAGTACCTGAAGCTCTCTAATTGACATTTCTGGGTATCAGAAAGAAAAATCCAAAGAGATATGCACAAGTGAGTGTGTCTAAACAGTGTGATACATTGTTTAATTTAGTTTGGCAGGTGGAGGAGAATATTCGCCTGTGAGTAAGCAGGTAGGCCCCGTTCACATTGCAACGGTGTGTGCTGGGCAAGAGGAATAACAAAAACCACAAGATAAGCCCTGCTCTAAAGACACTGACTCACCTGCTGGAGCTGGAAGTTTCATTTAGAATTACAGTTCCTTCGTCTAGAACAGAACTCAAAACACAGAAAGGACAGCATAAGAGGTGCTCTTATTAAGAACAAGAGCAACATGTACAGGGTTTAATTAAAGCTACTCAAGGAAGCAGAGAACTAACACAGGCCCTGTCTGATTTTTCAACATCTTTAACCTACCAAATGTCTCTAACATATTATTAAATTACATAATCAGCACACATTCTTTTTGTAAGATCAAGAGCTCATTGCCTTACAAAAAGAACTTGTCCTGATTATGCTGTATGCATGCGTGCATGCAATATGCGTGTCTTTAAGAGAAGGAAGAGCACAAATTTGTCGTTGAAATTATTCAAACTGTAAGCCAGAGCCCATTCTCTAATTCAACTTTGTATTCTATTATTTCTATTTATATACTGATTCAAGCATTCAGTATTTTCAAATTCCTGGTTTTAGCAATATTTTGCTGGTCACTAAGGATTGATATTTAAATACACCACAGCCCTTTTCTCATGGATCTGTGAGTAGGACAAGGAGGGATCTGTAGAGATGGTCAAAACAAGTTGTCACCTGAACACAACAGAGATGCTTTGAGTCTTTTGTGAACCTAGAAGAGGAATGTTATCATGAATGACTTGGATGCGATAATATTTGTTTGGATTTTTGAAAGCAGCAGCATAGTGAAATGAAAATAGCCAGGACTTTATAGTCAGCAACTTGTTTAAATCTACGTATGGGTCATGACATATAGGAGGAACACCTGTCTGGGCCTCCTTTTCCTATCTGTCAAATGCAGGCAATGGTACACATATTCCAGAGTGTGAACGGGCATTAGGTGGTTTGAAGGTTTGACAGCACGTTGAGCACATGGTGAGTGCTCAGGCATGTGAATCAGAGCTAATAACACTAGTTACCATGTTAGTAAGTAGAGGTTAACAGGTGGGAAGGAAATAACATTTTAAACAGGTGACAGGCACACTGTGAGATGAGGAGAGAGAATGGCCTCCCCACGGCAGTGGCTGTGCCGCATTCTGCATATGGTGGATGGGGGGCATCCAGCTGAAACATGAGGAAGGGCAGGTGCTAAAGGGCTTGTATTCCATACAAAGGGGAAAAAATTGTTATGGGAACAAGAAACCAATACAAAATTTTGTAAGAGAGAGTGGCACCTTCAGTTTTATGTTTGACAAAGAACACCTGGGTCCATCTTAGAGATGGTGGGTGTTGCTGAGGTAGGTCTGGAGAAACCGCCGGGCAGCCCTAGGAGATGGTCAAGGGGCAGTGTGAGTCACAGTAAGTGGGCACATCCGATAGCTGTGTTGTGGAAGCACTGGCACATGGAAGGTGGAGGTGGTGAAGACTTGGTTAGCTGCCAATTCCCATACCTGAGATGGAGAAGAGAAAGTGGAGGAAGGAAGGAAGCTGAATCCACTGACCTGCATGCAGAGAGTGGCCTGTGGGCTCTAACAACCACAGCAAACACAGATTGGAGCACAGGAGAAAGGTCCAATTACGAATCGTAACAGAGGGTTTACAGGGTCACAAGACAATTGAACGTGCGGCATGGTTCATGCAGATTTGTTTATGCGATGCAGTATGCTCTGTGTTACGACCACAGTTGAGTTCAAGTAAAATTACCACTTCAAATCCATACCACAAAAAACTGCCAGTTTTCAACCACAAACTAATGCAATTCCTATCTGCCAAATGCAGGCAATGGTACACATATTCCAGACTGGGGATGTGCATTAAGTGGCTTAAAGGTTTGACAGCACATTGAGCACATGGTGAGTGCTCAAGCATGTGTAGCAGAGTTAACAGTAACAGCTAGGAACCTGTTAACCTCTATTTACTAACATGATAGTGGGAGCCATTCTCTCTCCTCTTCCCACAGTTTGCCTGTTACCTGTTTAAAATGGTTTTTCCTTCCCACATGAAAACTAGTATTATTAACTCTGATACACATGCTAGAGCACTCACCATGTGCTCAATGTGCTGTCAAACTGATGTAATTCCACTTGACCACGGATTCAAGGTTGTTACTGATTTTACCAGGAAGGATCTGTAAGAAGTTCCATAAAGCTTAGGATATTTACTCTGCTCTTTTGGTGCCTAAACCACTTGTTTGTGAAAGGTTTGCAATCACCAAATTAAATTTTATTTTGGTCTCCTAGATCAGCTCTTGTTCGTGGCAATAAATACATCACTAGGCTATTAATATTTCTATCAATAAAGTAATACTAATTATGGCAAAAATAGATTTCCAAGTCACAAAAGTCGAATAGTTCATCCCCAGAGCTCCTGGCAGAGACAGAACTCAAGCCCAGCTCGCCTCGTGCTACATCCCACTCCTTTCACCTCCATCAATGCTGCCTCCATGTAAGTTTTATATAGTGTAAGTTCTAAACAAGAATCTGTATTTGCTTTCTGTGACAACGTATAAAAGTACGTCTTATTTCGGGTCTTAAATTTTCTTCTTGATATGACATAACTTAAAAAATATATCACATGACTCAAAAACTCTGGAGACTGGATTTGAAGTCAGGGTTTGAGTGAAAGGGAGAAATAGCAGATAAATGGTTAAGGGTAGAAATGCATCCTCCCATTCTAAATCATGGCGACACACTCTTCCATTCTAAAGTATGGCAACACACCCTTTCATTCTAAAACCTGGAGACATAATCTTCCATTCTAAATCATGAAAATGTACCTTTCCATTCTAAAGCATGATGACGTGTTGCCCTCGGCTTCCAGCTCCCAAACATATTATTGTACATGATTTAATTTTCTCTAATGTATTCACTTTATTTTTTAAATTTCTATTTTAGATTCAGGGGTACATGTGCCGGTTTGTTATATAGGTAAGTTGTGGGTCATGAGCTTGCCTGTTGTTCCCCTCCTAGTGTTCATGTATTTTCATTGTTGAGCTCTCACTTATAAATGAGGACATGTGACATTTGGTTTTCTGTTCCTGTATTAGTTTGCTGAGGATAATGGCCTCTAGCTTCATCTTTGTTGCTGCAAAGAACATGTTTGTTCTTTTTTATGGCTGCGTGGTATTCCATGGTGTATCTGTACCACATTTTTTATCGAGTCTACTGTTGAGGGGCATTTAGGTTGATTCCATGTCTTTGCTATTGTGAATAGTGCTTCAATTAACATGCGTGTCCATGTGTCTTTATGGTAGAACAATTTAGATTTCTTTGGATATATACACAATAATAGGATTGTTGGGTCGCATGATAATTCTGTTTTAAGTTCTTTGAGGAATCGCCACACTGCTTTCCACAATGGCTGAATTAATGCACACTTCTACCAGCATTATATAAGCATTACCTTTTCTCTGTAACCTCACTAGCATCTGTTATTTTCTTAATAATAGTCATTCTGACTAGTCTAAGTTTGAGAGCACTAGAAATGAGCTGATATAAGTATTGGATCTATCATCAATTATCAATAGACTAAGTCTATAAAGTTTGACTGGAATTTCAGAGTTGCTGAGATTCAGAGTGTAGTTAATAGGTTGTACAGAAAAGCAACATGCACATACTAGATCTTTTTCTTAACACAACAGTTTTTAGTAGATAGATAAAACTATCTTTATTATAAGAATTTAGTTTACTTAACTGATAAGGTCTTGTGTTTTCAATGTTAACAGGTATGGCAGGCAATCTTATTCTGATATTAGTGAATGTAATAATTAAAAAGAAAGTACTTTAACCACATAAGCCCACTTCACATATGAAAACATAGAACCTGCAATAATAATGTATTTCCACTAACACAAAATTAAGTATTTTAGTCAGGCATGCATGAAAAATACTGTTATTACTAAAAGATTCATGAAGCAACATTGATTAAGGATTTTGGTGACTTTGATCAACGGCAGGAGTCATTTTGCTTTGAGAAAAACAAATTCACACTGCTAGAACTTGTTCATCTCTTTAGGTATCAACATAATTAAGATACAACTTATAAGATGTTAAACAGAAGCTGGACTCAAGAAATAATAGGCAGAAGGACAAAGCAAAAAATCATCCTTTTGGGTTCAGTTATTATTTATTCATCTCATGTTCGTATCTTACAATCTTCCTGCAGAGATAACTGAAGAAACACTGGAATTCATCAGTTTTTCTTTCAAACATTTATAGGAATTCTGACTTGAATTACAATACGAATTAGTGGAGAACAAAGAAATGTTTTATTACATTTTGTTTCTTGATAGGTGTTAAATGTCCTGTAAAGTTTTTGACATACGGCAAACACACTATCCTAGGAGTCTCCTTCGAACCAGCTCTGTGACAGCAGCTCTCAACAAGAAGCAATTCTCCCCCAGGGGACATCTGGCAATTCCTGGAGATATTTTTGATTGTTTCAACTAGAAGTAAGAGGACAGGGTGATACTAGTATCTGTTGGGTAGAGGCCAGGATGCAGCCAAACATCCTAAAATACACAGGACAGCCCCACCACCAAGAATGATCCAGTCTGAAGCATCGGTAGCATACACTGGCTGTATATATTATGTATTTTTAGGCAAATTACTACAATTACTACACAGAGTTAATACTTCAGATCTGTCCCAATTAAAGTTTAAACCTAGAGTGCAGGCACATGATAACAAGGATAGAAATATACTCCAGCTTAATAGGGCCAGATTAAATAAAAACCTCCATCTGGCTTCCATGCTGAGGCCTGCGGAAGCCTTAAAGAATATGTTTATTATGGCTTGTGCAGGATCTAGCAGTGGAGAGCTCCAACTGAGTATTTATTGAATTTGGCACAAGCCCTAGTTTTTGTTGGATGTTTGCATATAATTTTATTAATTCCACTTTTGCCATATTCCAATATTTTTGGTTAACATGGGACTTTAAAATTAGTGGGCCATCTGCTTTAGATGTTGCAGGGTATTTGTTGCCAAAGATTTGGAAAGATGCAAAGCATGAGATGCACATATTGTCTCCGTAAAATAAATAAAATAATTAAAATGTTGCATTTACTATTGTCCAAATGAATTTCCAAAACTCTCATTGTGAATTTTCGCTAACAAGCCTTAGGAGCATTTAAATGAATCAACACCAAGCGCATTTTGATACGCTGTTTTCTACAGGAGCCACCTGCATGTGAGTTTTCACATCTATCAATTCTTCCGCACGAACAATACTTTTCATTTAATGTGGATTGCAATGATGTTGACTGCATAAGATATTTTTAATTTGCTGAGACAAATATTAAAATGCAAATAATGTGCCCATGTTCAGTACAATTTACCTCCACATGTCAAGGATACCTTATTGTTTTAAATGGGTTGACTTGATTAATGAGACCTGGGCACACCTTAGGATGTGAACACATGGCATTTTCATGGAACTGCCTTGGTTCGAGAATTCCAATGGGACTTCATTACAGCATCTCTGAAAAAGACTCTCATGATATATAACCTGTAGGTAGTTTCAACTGGAGACCCAATTCTGCTTTCATTTTTCTTTAATAATCCGTGCTTGTAATGAGAGTTGGGACTGGCTCATAAAGTCTGCTTTTCAGCAAGGTTTAAATGTATTCGTAGGTGAGTGTTTTTTAAGCACTAATTTCTGCTTAAGTTTTAAGACATCATGTCTCAGTAGTATAAACAATAAACTATGATTTAATTTGCTGATGGTTCAATTTTGCTTTTCTAGTGATCCACTATATAATCCTGAAAAATCTCTCAATAAGAGCTATTCCCTTCAGGGCAACTTTCCAATGGCTTCAGATGACACATAGAATTAAAATAAAGTAATAGTTATTCGTCACATGGCTGAGGGCCTTCAATTATCTACTTAAATCAGCTTTCCATTTCTTAATTGCCCAAATAGTACATCTGTCTCAGGATCTTTGCACTTGCTGTTTCTTTTTCCAGGAATTTTCATCCTTCAGATACGCATGTAATTCACCTCCTCAGTTAATCCTCTGCTCAAGTATTTCTTCCACAGAAGAGATTTCTCTGAAAAACCTTCTTAAATAGTACTCCTGGCTACTTTTAATCTGTCTTACTCTGCTTTGTTTTTTTTTTTTTTTTTTTAATTTAACTTAATTTAATTTTGAGATGGGGTCTCACTCACTCTCTTGCCAAGGCTGGAGGGCAGTGTGCAATCACAGCTCACTGCAGCATTGAACGCCTGGGCTCAAGTGATCCTCCTGCCTCAGACTCTTGAATAGCTGGAACTCCAGCCGTGTTTCACTGCACCTAGATTTTTTTTTTATTTGTTATAGAAATGGAGTCTTGCCATGTTGCCCAGGCTGGTCTCAAACTCCTGGTCTTAACTCCTTCATTTTCTTTGTTGCATTTATTACATCTAACATTATGTTATATATACATTTGCTTATTTTTGGTCATCTGTTTCCCCATTGTACATGTGCAAAGTCCCTTAGAGTATAGTAGCAATTGTGGCTCCAGGAACTAGAGCGTATCTGGTACTAATTAAATCTTGCATTAAAATGTACTGAATAAATTAATAAATACATTTTAGTATGAAGTTTCACAAATGTTTAAGAACATAAACTGTAATAATGATGGTTTAAATATATTGACCACTTCCCATGAGCCAGGCACATTATGTTTGTATCTTATTTAATGCCTGTCATGACTCACTGACCTAGGTGATGTTAGTATCTCAAAATTACACATTAAAAATACACGCAAACAAAGTTCAGTAATTTTCCCATCTTGAACTTGCTACTCTGATTCTTGATCCTATGATTTTATTCACTTCTGCAATACTCTTTTTCCCTAATGGATGAGATTGACTACCAAGTTAGAGCTTACCTATATGTATCAAAATACTAGAGGTGATAAACACTTATTTGCTTTCACAACAAATATTTAATGAACACTGTATGAAGATCTTGTGATTGGACAGTGATAATGAATTGTGGTTGTATGTATTCTCTCTTCATGTAAAGAAAAACAATTTAGCTCTGATCACCAATAAACTTTCCAATAATGACCCTTTCGATGAAGCATACAAACACTGTGAAACTGTGTGTGTGTGTGTGTGTGTGTGTGCACATATTTGGCATCAGAATTATCTGATATGTTTCTTTCTTTCTAAAACCTGTCCCAACCCTACTGAATTAAAGGCTTTGCAGGTAAGGCCCAGGTGATTCTAACAATATTTAAAATACTGGGTTAAAAAAACATTTTTTGAAAGGTTACACCAGTTTTGCTGACAGACATCCAACAAATATGTGATTGTTTTGATATTCTAGAGTAAAAATACATTGCATATTGCTTTCCAACAATTTGGGTCAGGGGTCAATTTCACAGCTGCAAACTGTTCTCTCTGTATATATCCTTTACTAGCATTGCTCTTAGAAACAATGGTAATACCATTAATACCTACCGTTGCAAGTGTTTATGGTCAATTCAATACTGCCAGCGCTGCCTGCCTCCCATAAACACAAGCAGCAGTTTATAGAAAGCAAGAGCATTTTAAAAACTTCTAAACTTAGTGCTATTTCTTTAAGCAAGATCAATCAGCTGAAGTTCACTCTGATACCCCAATAGGATGGTGCAGATTTAAAGAGATGGCTGCCTAAAACATGCTTGAATATTTTGACTAACACATCTAGAAAGGTTCATTTAACCCCTATTAAATGTTCTTTTAAATACTCATTAATTTACATCAATATTTCATTGCTATAATCCCAAAATGAGTAGGTCATTGCTTTTTGAATTTGAAGGAAAGTTATTTCCTTTGCTGTGTCTGGTTAGTTCAGTTTGGTACAAAAATTGCCAAGGTCCCAGTTTTGATTGGCTCCCCAGTCATAGTTCCAATTACTGGTCTTCAAAATGTGACCTACTACTCACAATGAAATTAGACAGGGGCATTAAGAGAACCTGAGAACTACCAACAGAACTGGAAGAACAATTAAAACATGTGCTGTGCAATTACTGTATCAGTAGACATTGAGTCACAGGTATGTACACAGTAATTATGGTAATAAATGAAATCAATATAGTATGATCAAACCTATTTTTATACATATTATTGAACAAATTTTCCCAGCTTCTTTTCTAAAAAGTATAGGGTTTTTTTTGGCTCTTGGCATTACAGTATTTAAGACTTAGTTGCCTATCATTACACAACTTGCACACAGTAGAAAAGAGACTGGAAATCTTGTTGTTTTAAATCAACATATTGGAGAATTTGTTTATCTGAAAAATAATAATGTTTTGCAAAAGATAGACAGAAAAGTAGATAAATAAATAAAAGTCCTTTTTTTTTTTCTCCTATCTGTAAATTCCTGCAGTAGTTGGAAGTTTTTTCGTTTGGTCAATGTTCAACTTTATCAATCAATTGTATTGAATTATGTCAAAGGAGTTAGAAAACTAGTCATTTAATCCACTTGTTTTCTAATTAA
>NW_016812757.1:636815-641901 GCF_001698545.2 Rhinopithecus bieti
CTCATCTTTTATAAAAGCATCTGCATTAGAACAAAAGAAAAAAGGCAGATTGCATGAGTTTACATCACTCTTCCACAACTTCAAATAATTTTAAATGATTTTATCATTATTTTTAACTATAGATCCAGTTGAGGTTAAAAAAAAATTGAGGGAATCAAGTTTCCAAAAGTAGCCAACTTCATTTCTTACTATTGTAATAAACCTTACCAACTTAACTGAGGGAAGAAAGATGGTGTAATTCTAAGAATAATCTAAATTTCTTTGACCATAAGTAAAGTAAAAGTGGTGGCTGTATAGGCAGTTCTCAAAGTGGAGTCTGCACACCCCGGCAGTGGGGGGGTCCCGGAGACACTTTCAGGGACCTGTGAGGTGAAAACTCTTCATAATAACACGAAGACGTAATTTGCCTTTTTTCATGTGTTGGTACTTGCCCTGGTGGTGCAAAAGTAGTGGTGGGTGAAACTGCTGGCACCTTAACATGAATCAAGAACTTGAACCCAACCTGCAGTGCTAGAAATTGTAGCCTTCATCTCCATGCACTGGACAAAGAAAAGCCTGTTTCATTGAAGAACATCCTTGAAGCACTAAACATTACTTCATTAAAACTAAACACTAAGAATAGTCTAGGTGATGAAATAGGGCTTACACATTAAGCATTTCTACTGTGTACTGAAATACAATAGCCGTCTCAAGAAAAATTAATTGTGTGATTTCATTTCATACTGAAGCTACCACTTTGTTATGACATTTAATTTTAATGGGAAAGAATGAGAGATAAATGGTAGTTATTCAGAGTGGAGTATTTGACAAACATCGTCCTGAAAATGAATGAAGCAAGCGTGCCACTTGAAAGAAGGGAACCAAGAATATTTGCTGTCTATGATCAAATTTGAGTTCTCCAGCAACCATTAGACATTTGGAAAACTTGTATTCATCGTAATTCAAAATAATGTAAAGATTCATTCAAAATGCAAGATAGACCAACGGATTGCACTAAGCAATTTCTGATATGGTTTAAGATTCCACATTTCAACTAACCTTGTTAAACTGTCACTTGTTGAGTTTTGGTACAGTATTAAATCAGAAGAATATCCATAATTTTCTGAAAAGGGGATTAAAATATGATTCCCTTTTCCATTTACATGTCATTGAGGTCAGGTTTTCTGTATAGATTAAAACAAAACAACAATTTTTTTATTAAAAATAATCAAATTTCAATCTAATTACACAGAAATTTAATGGAGAGGCAGTTATGAGAATCCAGACACTAAAGTGATTTATGAAAGCCTAAAATGCATACATATGTTGAGGTTGGTAATGATTTTTGGAAATGTGTCCTCCTATCAAAGTAATATAAATATATGTCCTCCTGAATTCCCAACTTATTTCTTGATACACCAAGTTCACCTACTTTCATATTGTTGGTGTGACACACCATTACATTGTAAAGATCAGCCAATCAGCAAGAAAGAGACACAGAGACAGAGTGAGAACCTCATACACGTAGAGGCAAAGAGGAACCATGCCTCTGGTTTCATCCATGCGAATGAATTGCTTTTGTTTTTTTAATACGCTTTGAAAATGTTTTCACATACCCTCGAGTAAACCAAACAGATCCTGATTCTGTTCTGCAGAAAACAATCACTACTTCCCTATAAAATGCAGGCATTTTGCCCTGTTTGGATGTTATGCTTTGTGAGTGAATCCTGCATTGTTGTATTTCTCATCTGCAGTGATCTTAAGGAGAAGACAACTAGTCAAAAATTAGTGGTTCCAACCTAAATGTCCATGGACTGATGAATGGATGAAGAAAATGAAATAATCCAGGCACAGAAAGGCAAATACTGCACAACTTCATTAATATGTGTGTGGTAGTCAAGGTTCTTCAGAGGAACAGAACTCATAGGATAAATGTATATATGAAAGGAAGTTCACTAAGGAGAATCGGCCCGCATGATCACAAGGTGAAGTCCCATGACAGGCCATCTGCAAAGCTGAGAAGGTAGGAAGCCAGTAGTGGCTGAGTCCAAGTCCAAAGTCCTCAAAATTAGGGGAGCTGACAGTGCAGCCTGCAGTCCGTGGCCGAAGGCACAAAAGCCCTTGGCAAGGCACTGGTGTAAGTCCAAGAGTTTGAAGCCAAAGAACCCTAAGTCTGATGTCCAAGAGCAGGAGGGACAGGAGGAAGCATCCAGCCCACCAGAAAGAAGAAGGCCAGAAGACTCAGCAATCCAGCCTATCCCACCTTCCTCCCCTGCTTTGTTCCAGGGATGCTGGCAGGCGATTAGATTGTCCCCGCCCATATGGAGGCTGGGTCTTCCTTTCCCAGGCCATTGACTCAAATGCCCATCTTCTCTGGCAACAGCCTCCCAGAAGTACCAAGAAACAATACTCTACCAGCCATCTAGACATCCTTCAATCCAATCGAGTTGACACCTAATATTTACCATCACAAGGCAGAATCCAAAGAAGTTAAGAGTAGAATGGTGCTTACAGGGGCTAGGAGTGTGTGGGAAAGTCAGGAGGTGCTGGCCAAAGCATACAGCATTTCAGTGATGCAAGATGAGGAAGTAAAATGTATGACATGGTGGCTACAGTCAACAATGCCGCACTGTACACTTGAAATTTGCTAAAAGGGCAGATCTTAAGTGTTCTCACCACTGAAGTCTTATGACTATGTGAGTTGATCACAGATATGACTGTGGTAATCATTTATATATCAAAACCTCATACTGTACACCTTAAATATATGTACTTTTTAATTTAACACTGATTTCTCTAGAAATCTGGGAAAAAAAATAGTGCTTAGCCAGGGCTAACAACACTGTGAGACTTAAAGACATAGAAGTCAAGTCAGACTGTTAGTGTCCCTCCTCCTACCCACTTTTTTGAGTTAGTCTCACTCTGTCTCCCAGCTATAGTGCAGTGATACCATCATAGCTCACTGCAACCTCCACCTCCTGGCTTCAAGTGATCCTCTCGCTTCAGTCTCCTGAGTAGCTGGGACCATAGGTACAATAATCTGGGCACCTAAAATAATGCTTACTTCCACCTGCAAAGAATGTTGACCAAAAAGTTTATATCTTTCTAGAAAACTTCCACCTAAGCAACTCCCACAGCTGTTCATTTTGCTATGAATTTGTATATGGCAGGTGGCCTTGGAATTTTTGGCTATGTTTCCCCTCAGGGTAAAATGTGTTGCTGTTTTCACACCTCCCATCATTTGAAAATTAAAACATGTACTCATATGCCATGAGCCTATCTTCTCATGGGTTTCTCCATTGTTTCACTGCATAGTCTGGGTAAGTAGCTTACATCCTAATTCAGCCTGTGAAGACTAGAGAACAGGGCTCTCACTATTCTGCTGGCCACATGAGATCAACACTGGAGGGAAACCTTTCAATCTGATTTAGGGAAACGTAACTGCCTAGCATCTTACCTTTGTGGGTTTTGCCATTCTGGGTTGAAGACAATGAAAAGCAAAAGGTCCTTTGAAATTCCCCAGAACGTATGTAATGTCTTGTGTCCAGAGGAGGTAGACATGTGTCAAGGATGTATTACTCTGGAAAATGTGATAATTCTGATCTAGAGCCTAATGGTACACATGTGAACTAACCAACGTATGACACATGGTTTTCCCAACAAGCCTATTAAATAAAAAATTGTCCTACTTTGACCTGAAGATGTTTTATTCATCTTTATCAAAAAGAATGCATTTAAAGGGCTTCTTTCTAAGAAAGAGGACATAGAACCACAGGTCAAGCAGCTCAGAACCTGAGCATGGAGAGTCTGCACGTTACTGTCAGCTAACCTAGGTGCGCATGTCTGACCCATGTTTACTAGGTGTGAGAAGTGTCTCTAACAGGGCCTGGGCAGGTGCCGAGGAGCAGCCAGAAGACAGAACCCTGTGGAAGCAGAAGAGAAGAAACCAGATACAACCTCAACTACTAATCAAATTAGTATCAAATAATAAAAAGTATCAGGAGACATGAGATCAGGAGATCTGGCCGGGGGATGTCTACAGTGGGTCTGATATCCGGACGTGGAGTTGAGAGGGAGAGTATGAACACTGGGAGAGGCCAGAACCTCATTTTCAGGTACATCTTGCTCTTTAGATTAAAGAGTTCAGTTATGATTGTGTCTGTTACCTTTCTACTTTAAATCAGAGACAATTTTTTAACCTCCTCCAAAAGTTCTCAAATAAAATGACACTATCAAAACTCAGAATTACAAGTAACTTATTCAAGAAATGAAATTTTATTTTCTAAATCTACATGCAATATTTAAATTTTCAGAGGGGCAAGAAGGACAAAGTGATTAACTTTTGTGGCTTATGCCACTTAGGGACATCTAGGAAAGGCTGTGTTCCCTGTGAGTATGCGGAATTGAGTAATAGGACACCGAATTCACTCTAGGAAAACCTGCCTGAAACTTCACTGGGGGGTATCTGTTAAGAACAAGAATCACCTTCCAATCAAATTATTAAGCACCCAGTGGACTTTGTTACTTACAAAAATAATAACAACGATATTCACAATGATTAAACCTTGCCTAAAGAGATACTACGTAGTCATATATTTACTTAAATGTACACTTCAATACAAATTTTACAAAGCAACAAAAAGTAAATTCAGATAAAATGTCCTTTATTTAATAAAAGGTGAATGATTAATATGGAAAGTACTTAGAATCCAGGGAATAAGAGATTCAAGCTCTTGCAAAAAGATCAACTTGAGGAACAAAAACACTTGGAATAATATTTGTGGACTGAGTGAGTGATAGAGAGGTGAGTAGGAAAGAGAGACTGACACAATTCTAGTAGAATGGGATGTTCTTGGATTCACAGAGGAGGTTTTAATTGAGCTGAGACTGGAAATAGAGAAGCATGAGATTTTCATGGGCAATTGGAGTGGGGTCCCAGTGAGGAAGGAAGGGGTAAGCAAAGCCTCCTGGCCCTTCAGGTAGGAGAAACGATCATTGCAGGTTTTGTGCAGCCGTGTGGGACAAAGAAAACAAGCACATGGGTGAAACATGCATGCCACGGCAAATGCACACGAAATGCCTGATTTTTTTTTTTTTTTTTTTTTTT
>NW_016812757.1:642312-686080 GCF_001698545.2 Rhinopithecus bieti
CTCCTCTGATTTAATATGAGCTGTTAAAAAGAATCACTGCATTTCAACCAAATTATCATACCACTAAAAATGTTCGTCAACCTGTCAGTGTTGTGCCTGCAACTTGAACCCTCTGACGATTTAACTTTCATGCAATATTCGATCTTTTTATCATAAAAGTGAAGATAAACAACTCAAGTGCAAACAGAAAATTCTTTCAGCTCTCTTCAGAAAGCTGCTTTAAGGGTTCAGGGCCTCTGTGACCCTGGCCTCAGTATGAACAGCTTAGCATGAGAATATTGGCTGAAAAAACCCCAGCATTCTGCACTGGCAGATGGAGTGTGTGGCCATTTTTGAAGAGGAACAAATGTATGAATTTAATTAGAAAGGGATTTGACAGCTCCTTTCCTTTAGTTGCATAATTTTGGAGACAATTGAAATAAAGTACATGTTTTCTTCTTACAAAGATACACTGTTGCAACATTTTCTCATTTCTTCCTTTTTCTCTGATTTTCTATATGCTCCCCCAGTTTAGGAGCTCACAAATTGTATTATTTATGCATTTTTTTCTAGATTTGTGATAAAGACCGCTTATTTCTATGAGTCTTTTAACAGAAGACCCAGTTGGCATGCATGCACTTAATGTGTGGCTGGCCCAGTGCTAACAGCAGCCTGCCTTTAAGACCACGTGCCTCATGCCGCCCTGAGCAGTTTATTAAGGACATTGTGGAGCAGAGACAATGCAGTCTTTTCAGAGAGCAGTCTCAATACATTACATTATTTTTACAGGGAATTTTAATGGACATAATCCTTGACCTCACAATATATTAAAAGAAGAACCAAGAGCAAAGAAAGTGTCCTTAATCTCAGTCCAATTCTTGATATTAAACAGCAAAAGTCCTGCAAAGGGTCAATGCAAATAAAATACTTGCAGAAGCCTGTGTAGACAGCGGCCCTTTTCTGAGGCATAGTACCCATAAAAAGATTAAATGAGAACCTTAGGGCACAGAGGTACCTTAAGCCAGCGGTCCCCAACCTTTTCGGCACCAGGGACCAGTGTAGTGGAAGATAATTTTTCCACAGATTAATGCAGGAGTGACGGTTGAGGAGGCATTACATTTTCACAGGGAGTGCAACCTAGATCCAACCCACGCACAGTTCACAATAGGGTTCGTAGTCCTATGAGAATCTCAGCCTAGATCCCTCCCAGGCACAGTTCACAATAGGGTTCACGGTCCTATGAGAATCTCAGCCTAGATCCCACCCAAGCACAGTTCACAATAGGGTTTGCGGTCCTATGAGAATCTGATGCTGCTGCTGATAGACAGAAGACAGGGTGCAGGCCCTAATGCCCACTTGCCTGACAATCAACTCCTTCTCTGTAGCCTGGTTCCTAACAGGCCATACACCAGTACTGGTCCACAACCTGGGCGTCGGGGACCCTTCCCTTAAGAAATAATATTCTTGACTCTTAAGTACACCTTTAATATTCAAAATGGAGAAAATACCAACCCTACTACCAAGTTGAAGTTGATTAAATTCAATAATATATGTAGAATACCGAAAGCTTTCCAGTGTAAAAGATTACTACTGCTACTGTGCTGGACTCCACAAAGCCGTCTTTCCACTTAGAAGGTTACACTGTTTAGTTAAAGGGTGTTATCTGGTGAGCCTTAGACCATGGGCAGTCGCTCAGCTCTGTGCCAAATAGAATCTTAAGGCATGCACATAGCCATGTGTCAGAGGCTCCTCAAAACCCTAAGCAGAGCCACCTGTTCTTCAAGGAGTCCGGTGACCAAACTCCATCTAACAAGGTCTTTGTTCTATTTGTGACCTATGCTCCTTTCTTCATCTGCCTACTGAAACCCGGTCCTTCATGGCACTGGAAGGACTAGCAAAGGTGGTGTGGATGGAGGACAGCAAGCACAGAGCTCCTGTGAACGGGTTTTCCATTTTCTCCCACATCAAGTGACATAACAGAGAGACCAAGTGAGACACACCATAGCCCTAGTTACCCCTGAAAACAGAGGTGGAGGAATCATTTTATTTATTCATTGAAAAAAATATATGTTA
Organism: Rhinopithecus bieti; assembly: GCF_001698545.2. Lineage (NCBI taxonomy): Eukaryota > Metazoa > Chordata > Mammalia > Primates > Cercopithecidae > Rhinopithecus > Rhinopithecus bieti. The sequence continues at coordinate 644,365 of NW_016812757.1, forward strand.
AGTAACTGCTACATATCAGGCCCTTGTTCAATACATAACAGAAGGTGGAACATATATCATTACTACTTTTTTGAGTCAGGCATTAACAATAGACACCTACAATAAAAAAGTAAAACAACAGGCTGGGTGTGGTGGCTCAAAACTGTAATCCTAGCACTTTGGGAGGCTGAGGAGGGCAGAGGACTTGAGGAAAGGAGTTCAAGACCAGCCTGGCCAACATGGCAGCAAAACCCTATCTCTACTAAAAATACAAAAATTAGCCGGGAGTGGTGGTGCACACCTGAGGTTTCAGCTACTTGGGAGGCTGAGATACGAGAATCAACTGAACCTGGGAGGAGGAGGTTGCACTGAGCAAAGATTGCTCCAAAGCACTCCAGCCTGGGTGATGGAGTGAGACCCGTCTCAAATTAAAAAAAAAAAAAAGTAAAACAACAAATTCATGTGATCAGGTGAAAGCAGAGCTCCATGAAAGAGAAAGAGGCACACGACATGCAGGTTGGGAGTGGTTAAAAGACATCACTGTCGTAATAATTTTAAAGTTGAGACTTCAAAGTATAAAAGAAACCAGCTAGAAGAGTAAAGAGGAAGAACACTCCAGGCTGCAGACACAGCATATGTGTGGACTCCGAGGCAAGAAAGTGAGTCCCATATCTGAGGAAATGAGAGGCAGAACCTTGGGGCACTACATGGATCAGAAACGCCACAAGGAGCAATGGATTCTGGGAGCCAGGCCACACTGTGCACCCTTAGGGGAGCAATGGATTCTGGGAGCCAGGCCACACTGTGCACCCTTAGGCATGGAAAGAAGATTCTATATGAAAACACACTGGAAGGCAATTGAATTATGTTAAGCAGAAGAGTGACATGATCCAAGCTGAACTTTAAAAGATTACTCTGCCACGTGAATGATGGACTTGAATGGACCAAAAATGAAATCTGAAAGACTACTTGGGGGCTCTTGTTATATCATAGGAAAAGATGTTTTGGATTAGGGTGATGGCTATGAATTGGGAGATAATTGGAAAGATTCAAGATTTGCAGGAGCATGACTAATAGGACCTGTTGAAGTGAAGGAGAGGGGTTATTTGGAAATGACTCCAAATTTTTAAATCAAATTTATTTCAAATGATTTGAGATTGGTGCCATTGTTGTTTCAGAGACAAGAAGCCTGAAGAAACAGGACTTTCAAAGGAGTAATCCATGAGTGTGTTGAGGAGGGTAGAAATTAAGATTCCATTTCAGTCATTTTAATTGTGAAAATCAGTGAATTGTCTGAAGGCAACGTCTCAGGGCAGCTGGACATGGACTGTGGAGTTGGATTGTGTCTGGGTATAAAATACACATTTTGGAATTGTCAGCACCTAGCTGGTATTTGAGGTCCTCTGAGACAATATAAAATGAACATGATTAAAAAGGGACAAGACCAAGCTCTGAGGAAGAAAAGTGTTCACAATTCCACTGGCTTCAAAAGTGACCAAGAAAAATTGGGGCTTGGGGAGACAAGGGAGAGAAATGCAGTGGGAAGTCAACTAGCAGAACGTGAAATCATGAAATGCAAGGACAGAGAATGAAGAAAAAGAGATGGTTTTCTGTGCCAGAAACTCCTGTGAGAACAGATGAGTCAGATGAGATGAAATGGTCTAAAAGGGCACTCATTGGAGTTGACGACACGTGAATGTCTACTGACTTTCACAGAAGACCTTTCAGTGAACGCAGGCTGAAGTGGAAAGAACAGTCAAAGACAAATAAGGAAATGGAAAGAATTAACTGGAGAGAAATCTGGCAAAAGAAGATAACAATAGGAAGATCAAAATTTGGAACAGGGAAAGGGAGAAAACTAGTCTTAACTCATGAGGATGTAAAGTCCCACGAGAGCTGTTGGGGAGGCTCTACAGTGTACACTTGTTGTGCTGGTGAGAATGAACCAGTTGAGAATGAGAGGATGCCCAGCTGGGAGCAGGAAGGTATTACAAAGAAAACAAAGGAATGCTATCTTCAGCTCTTAAGGAAGAATTGATCTTTGCTTACAGGAAAGAAGAAAGCTTGTGTGGGTGCAAGTGTGAGAAGGTGAGGAGACATCTAGAGCAGTGGCTTCCAGAATTCTTGCCACCACAGAAACCCTTTTATTTTCGCTTTATAAATTCTATCTACCAAAATATCTTATGTGCAACACTGTTTTAGTTAATTCATTTACCCATTTTTTCAAAGACTAATGAATCAGCAATCAGTACAAAGTAATTTTTTTTTTAACTATTGAGGTATACACTCATACTTTGGATCATTTCTGGGTAATCCCTATTTCCAACTTCCCTCTCGTGGTACTATCTGTGTACTTAAAGGGCATCCAGCAGCTCAGAGCAAGAAGGATATGAAGCAGACGGACACCGGTGAAAGGTTGCAGATGCTGGCTGAAGTCAGCACCTGACATTCAATACTCAAGGAACTCCTCCCACCGCCCCCAGATTTGCTGCTGGGTGGCAGCCCTCAGCTGCAGAGATCTGTTTCCCTGAAGCTTTATCCCACTTTCTAGGGACGGTCTGAATTCAATGACTTGTTAACATAGGTGGCATAATTTCTCAACCCCTTTTTCCAATTTAAGACAATTCTGAGGGGTCATCCCAGATTTAGAGAACTCTTTCTGGTTGGCTGAAACCTTTGTTGTGACTCTATTGCAGCCTAAATTCTCCCTCTGCAATCTTGAATTTTCAGGGCACTTTCAAATAAACTTCTTATATTAGAGTCTACCACCGAGAAGATCCACTGTTATTAGTTGAAAAGTGTTCCCTAAAAAATATGTGGAAGTCCTGACTCTGATACTTCTGAATGTCACCTTTTTTTTGGAAATAGAATTCTTGCAGAAGTAATAGAGTTAAGAATAAAATCATTATGGAGAGCCCTAATACAATGTGGCTGGTGTCTTTATAAGAAGAGAAAATGTGACATGAAGAGAGAGAGGCACCCAGGGAGTATACTGTATAATGATAGAGGCAGGAATTGGATGTAATTACGAGCCAAGCAATGCTAAGGATTGACAGCTACCACCAGAAGCTAGCAAGTGGCAAGAGAAAAATCTATTCGGAATCTCAAAGAAAGCCTGGTCCTGGCAACAACTGGATTTGGGGACTTCTGTTCTCCAGAAGTGTAGGATAATAAACGTATGTGGTTGTGGTTCTGGGCTACCCAGTTTGGGGTACTTTGCTTATGGCAGCCATAGAAAATGAATACTTCATTCTTTAACACTTGGTAACAATGGTGGTCAGTGAAAGCAGGCACCAATATTGCATTCTAAAGCTGATGTACCTGCTGCGTGGTTGCCAATAAAGAATGCACCACTGGTGGTAGATGGGGCACAGATAACCTCAAGTACAAGGTGAAGTACAAATGCTAGAATTGTCACTGGGGATGAGCTGTGTTGCAGTATCAGTAGAAGGAAATGGAGTTAAAGATGGAATTGGTAAAATATTTATGAAATATGGGGCAGATAGTCATTATGACAACAGAATTATTAAATGTTACTTGAAAAAATATTATTTTGAAAAAACATAATAAAAAATTCAAACATTCAACCAGTAATTGAAAGCAAGATGTGAAAACCGAAGACCTACTTCATAGATTATGACTTTTATTTCCCACAACTAAATGGCACAAAGAATGTATGACTTGGCAAATAACCAAACTGATATGCTTGAAAATTTCGAATTCTAGATTCTCCTGAAACCACTGACCCCAGAAGATCCCTCCACCTCCTGTTAGAGGCTAGGGCCCTCTCCCCATTTTTTGAAGAGGATGTAGAGGCCTGTGGTCCAAAAGACACAACGTGTCATCATCAGAATCTAGCACAACATCCATTTCTGAGCAGACAAATAACTGGGAAAAGACAGAGACTGAGGAGAAGAACATATGATCAATTTTACAACAAAGACAAGGCACCTGGCAAGGCATCCATTGGTGACTTCCCAGGCCACCACGCTGAAGCTGGTGCCGTCCTCTTGAGGACAACAGAGGCTCCGTGTCTGTGACGATGCCCTGTGACAGTCACAGCCAGCTGCCTTGGATCTTGGCAGCATGGTAGAGACTGCCCTAATTTGCACTTCCAGTGTGCCATCTCTAGGCTCACTACCTAAAATCATGACTGTTATATGAGGCTGAGTCCCCAAGAGTTGGGCTACTTGGGTCTAGGAAACAGAGGCTGAAAGTACTAATGGTTCAGTTTTAAAATCACTGCCAGTGACCTAATTGGGAGATTTGTTTTTTTTTTTTTTTTTTCCTGCAACTCTAGTCTTTGCAGGGTTATAGATTCTAGCTCCCAAAGGGGGAAAATATTTCATACGGGACACTATAGGAGACCCACTGAATTAAAAATCGATGGCTTCTACTCAGACACTTAATGTTCCTCATGTCAAGGTACCAGCAAACAAACCAAAGAAGGGACTCATATGAGGATGAGAGATTCTGAAAAATTGCCGTCTTCTTTCCAAATTTTAAAACAAATATATTTTTAACTTGTGTATAATTCTTCTTCTATAAAAACTTATCTCAGAAATAAAATCAAAGAGTATACTATATAGAGAGCCATTCTGCTTGAACTTGCATATAAAGAAAAGAATTGGTATTTTATTTTAGACATGAGAAATATATGACCAGAATGGACTTTATATGTTTATATCTTTATATGTTCTCTTCATGCTCTAATTGTTAATATGAAGATGGTAGACTTGAGGATGTGGTTAAAAAGTTAAATGCTGTGGCCAAGCATGGTGGCTCACGCCTGTAATCCCAGCACTTTGGGAAGCCAAGTAGCTAGATCACTTGAGGTAAGGAGTTCAAGACCAGGCGGGCTGACATGGTGAAACCCCTTCTCTACTAAAAATGTAAAAATTAGGCGGGTGTATTGACAGGCGCCTGTAATCACACCTCATCAGGAGGCTGAGGCATAAGAATCACTTGAGCCTGGGAGGTGGAGGTTGCAGTGAGCCAAGATCCTGCCATTGCACTCCAGTCTGGGCTACAGAGTGAGACTCCGTTTCAAAAAAGAAAAAAAAAAAGTTACATTCTGCAGTATACCATCAAAAATCACAGACACACAATACGTACATTGTTTAGTTGTGATTTTAGAAGCATATAAAAACCAAAACTATGGAAAATATTTTGTTTTGGCATGTATTATGAAATAAGCTATTTTGGATATTACAATGAATAAAATTACAAAATTTTCTTTAATGGCAACTGTGAATGTATTTTTAAGTACTATTAACTGACAGTGCATCATGTTCAAAGTGATCTTTAGCAGGTGTTCTCATGAAGCAAAAGCTGTTTCTATGAAAAGTAAATAAGAAAAAATGATTCTATTAAAACAGCATATGACAACACTGAAATATAAAAAGAAAAAAGAACCCAAGATAAGCATAATTATATTCTTTTGGTACCAGGATATATTACAATCCACACCAAAAACCATGTTTGGGGTAATTTTTTTTCCCTAAATCTAAGTAAAATTTTTTTTAAGTTTAAAGGTAGAAAATATGCAATGAAATATTATGAAAATGAGACTAGTTTCAAAATAATGCAAATGAGATATAATTATTCCAGCAAGGAGGTGCTACTGACGTGGTGATATACAAAATGTCTTATAACTTTTTCAAACAATTTAAAGGAGAATAAAACAAGTACTTTTTTATAATTTTATTTTTTAAACTAGCACAGATGAAATAATGCCCATCTTTATAAAAATAATTTCAACTTTTATTTTAGGTACCGAGGATACATGTGCAGGTTTATTACATTGGTATATTATGTGATGCTGTGGTTTAGGGTATGGATCCTATTACCCAGGCACTAAGCATAGTACCCAATGAGTAGTTTTTCCACTCACACTCTCCCTTCCATTCTCACTCCTCTAGGAGTCCCCAGTGTCTATTGTTCCCATCTTTATGTCCATGTGTAACCAATGTTTAGCTCCCACTTACAAATGTGAACATGCTGTATTTGATTTTCTGTTTCTGCCTTAATTCCCTTAGGATTATGACCTCTACCTGCACCCATATTGCTGCAAAATATATAATTTCATTATTTTATATAGCTGTGTACTCTCAACGGTGGATTGGATAAAGATAATGTGGTATGTATGCACCATGGGATAATGTTCATCTTAAAGACAGATTGATTTTCTGAGGTTGAGTTGTAGCCTCACGTTCCATTAGAGACGGGCACCATTACATACTTAACTCACCCCCTACACAAGGATATTTTACGTGACTTTAGCTTATTACAATGATGAACGTTGCTATACTAAAGAGATTTCTACATATAACTTCGTGCATTTCCCAATTGTTTCTTTGGCACAGGGTCTTGAACTGTTGACGTGGATGCTCAAAAAACCCTACTATGACTGCTGCTGAATGACCTTCTGTGCAGCAGTGCCTGGTGAATGGAGCCCTGAAGTTGTGCAGCATGGTAGTAAGATTGCACCAATTTACACCTGTCTATACCTTAGGTTGTGTATAGGAAAGTTTATTCCCCTACTGTGCAAAAATTAGTACAAATTGCTCTTAATCTCTACCAGTTTAATAAAGAGTACTAGTTTGAAAAAAATACTTAAAAATATCTTATTCTGTAAGCAAAAGATAAAGTCAATTCCTTAAAGAGAAAACATTTTCACTAGTAGTTTAGAGGTAACGTATAATTGTATAATATTCAACAAGCATTTTGGGTCTATTATGGATAAATGACAAGGCATTTTTATGTATCATTATCTCTCAATGTATGGCAGTTGATATGGAGAATGGCCAAATAGTCATTAGGATTTACCTTGAAGAATGTGCTTAGTTTTTTTATATTAGGAGGTTTAAGTGGTGGGTATACAGAAATTGCCACAAATATTGACTGACACATATTATAAAATATTATTAAAATGGAAAGTATGATACTTTGTAGACTACTCTAGCTAAATGTTGTAATGACTTGAGTAAAATGACATACATGGTAATTATTGCCAATTTTATTTGAAGATAATATTGAGCAATTAGTGAGGCTTACATCGTCAGAGCAGAATTTTAAGAGATGCATAAAACCCTGTTTGCTAGTGTGTTTTGGGGTTTTGGTCTGTATTTTTCATTGTAAAATATTTCATTTATAAAATTTTGCAGTCTTAGAATTGGAGCTGTGCATCTTGCAGTTGCTCCCAGATGATGCGGTCAAGTCCTCACTCAAAGCTGGTTCCGAAGTTAAGACTCACAGTGAGTGAGTAGGAACAAACTTATGTGCTGGGGTTTTCTGGAGAGAGCAGGGCACACTCCCGACCAGATCTGAAGTGGTTTGAGCAGAGGACAGCCAAGGGGCTTTGATTTGTGTTGTGCTTACGGAGTGGGGTTAAGGTTCTTTTGCAGGAGATGGGTTTGTATGGTTTGAAATCACCTACAGATGTCAAGTGGGGGAGCACATGGGCTATTTTATGGACTTGACCAGATATGGGGCAAGAAAGGAAGGGCAAGGCAGGGAGCTTGACCATGCTCAGTGATGAAACATCGAAAGTGGAGTCAGCCTCTTTCTTATTCTGTAAAGAACCTAAGAATGGTTCTGGATCCCACTTTCTGTATCAATAAAAGGTGGAGCATGAAATAAATGATAAATGAATATCCTTTCCTCTTTACCATTCCATGGTCACTAATTTCCAGTTCTGCTACTTTATAGTACACATCCGAGAACAAAATATTAAAAACGCAAATAACTGCCCACGTGATTGTTGTACCAAAGTTAGCACCAGCTGCTTTGGAGCTCTCCTGGCTCCTAGTACAGTATTTCCTTGACATTCACAATTACTTTGGAATGTACTTTAAAGACATTTTCAAATATATCACCTACTGCTGAAGTAAAAACACTAATTTCTTAAAAGTTCACTAATCTACTATTAAGCCTGAACTGCTGTATTCGTCAATTTTCACACTGCTGTAAAGAACTACCTGAGACTGCGTAATTTATAAAGAAAAGAGGTTTAATTGACTTGCAATTCCACATGGCTGGGGAGGCCTCGGGAAACTTACAATCATGGTGGAAGGCAAAGGGGAAGCAAGGCATGACTTACCCGGCAGCAGGAGAGAAGGACAGTGAAGGGCAGGGTGCCAAACTTTTAAACCATCGTGTCTCATGAGAACTCTCTCACTATCATGAGAACAGCAAGGGTGAAATCTGTCCCCATGATTCAATTACTTCCCACAAGATCCCTCTTCTGACACATGAGGATTATAATTCAACATGAGATTTGGGTGGGGACACAGAGCAAAACCATATCAGCTGTCTTTGTTACCAGAACAGCACCGTGTAGTATTCATCATTTAGAGGAAAGTGAGATAGCTCTGCTCTGGCATAACAGAGTAAACCTTAATGCATGAGCCCTCCAACTGTCAGCCCTGCAAAACTGGGCAAAACACATGAGGCAACTCTATTCAGACAATGGAAAGCAGACAGAGCTGAACTCCAAACCCTGCAAGCAAAGAAACTCATGCAATGAAACCAAGGTTGCCCAGTTTTTGCCTGGGGATGGGTATCTCGTCATGGTACAGTGAGCTGAAGGGTACAGAGGACCCACGAAGTGAGGTGCTAGGGATCATAAGTCAAGACAGCCAGAGAGGCGGGAGCCAGCAGAGCACAGCTGATTCACAGAGGACAGAGCTGTGCATAGATAATCCAAAAGAATTTACAAAAGAGCTGCTAGATTTAAGAAGTGTTTCACAAATTTTCAAGCTACAAGATCAATATATCAAACATCAAATGCATTTCTATATACTGCCAACAAAGAGATGAAAACTAAAATTTTAAAAATCGCATCATATATATAGTACTATCAAAATCATAAGACAGGTATAAATCTAATGAAAGGTATAAATCTAATATAACATTGGCATGACTTATAGCTCTAACCTGTAAAATACTGATAAGATGAATGTTTTAAAAAGATATTATCTCTCTTTTCAGGCAGAGACAATAAATGTGTTCATGAATTGGAATATCCAATGTCATTAAAGTGTTAATTCTCCCCAAATTAATATTGACAGATTAATTCAATACACTTTCAAATGAAATCCAGTGACCTCTATCATAGATATTGAACAGCCTATTTTAAAATTTATATAGAAATTCAGAGGACATAGAATAAGCATGGCAATTAAAAGTAAAAACAGTTTTAAAAATTTAGCCTCCCTAATTTCAAGGTTTATTATAAAGTCACAGTAATCAAGACACTGGTGTATAGGAGTGAAAATAACCACATGATACAGAAATGGACCCATATATATATGGTCAACTGAATTTTGATAAAGGCTCTGAAGTAATTCAGTAGACAAATATATTGGTGCCACAAAAACTGATAATTCACATGCAAAAGAATGAACCGCGATCAGCATCTCAGATCCTGCATAAGCTTTACCTCAAACTTAGACCATAGGTCTCAATGTAAACATCTGTAAAAATATAAAGGTACAAGAAAAAAATGAAAAAAATTTAACTTTGCCATAAATATAATTTTTTATATAAGACACAAAAGCATGAAACATGAAAGGCTTAGTGACTGTACTTAATTAAAATTTAGAAACTGTTTTTTGATAGGCACTATTAAGAAAATGAAAACAAACAAGTCATACTGAATGAAAATATATCTGCAGAAATACATATCTGATGAAGAATCTAGGGAGACTATCAAAAACTTTCAAAATTAATTATTCTGCTAAAAAAATGAAAAAGATGGGTAGATGTTTCACTAAGAAGAATTCAGATAGAAAATAAGCAGAAGAAAATATATTTAATATTATTAGCCACTAGAGAGCTCTAAATGAAAATGACAACACGATAGCACTACAGACCTATTAGAATGACTAAAATAAAATAAAGCCCTGATCATGCCAACTGCTCTTGAGGACGCAGTGCAAGCAGAACTCCCATGTGAGAGAGAGGTTAGGAAACATTCTGGCAGTTTCGAGTGAAATCAAACACGCACTTGCCATATCACTCAGGATCCCATTACCAGGTGTGTACCACCTGCTAAATGAAGACAAATGTCTACGCTAAACCTTATTTACAAATAAGGTTTATACTGGGCTTTTCTACCTCGAAAATTCAATGAGTGAAATCATATTTTCCCTCATTATTAAGTTACTTTGAGATTTGGGTTTTAGATAATAAAATGGTCTCTATCATATGCAAATACCAATTACCTAATGAGGAAATTTTATGGCCGATCTTCAAGTTAAAGTGCATTCCAGCCTTTTACTCTAGCCTACATGAGAACATTGAATAATTTCTTTTTGGACTCAGCGTGGAGGACATGAAAATATTTGTATAAACTTTAGAAAGTATACTTTAAAATGCACTTTTAAAACCTAACACATAGATCTTAAAATGTGAACATATTTGTAATATCCACAAAAGAATTTGACTTTTCCAGCCTCCCTATTTATGTTGCCAAATATATTTTAAAACTCTGATTCAAACCATGAGGTTTTATTTGCCTTTATTTAGAGTAAATGCCAATTACACCATCTAAGGCCTGCCCTAGGAGGGTAAGAGAATGATTCGTAACGTAGAACTGGCGAAGAAGCCACCTTCTACCTCGGTCTCACGTAGCTTCTATTTCTTGCTGCAACGTCACACTTCAGTCATTGCACAAAAGCAATTTGGGGAAAGGATTGAAGACTGAAGCCTCAAATATAAACCTGCATCGAGCATTAATACTCCAAATACATTATCTAGTGATAAGAACAGCAGCAGTTTAGAAGTGCATCATTTGTAAGTTTGTTCCACATGTTTTCACCGTTTCCATCACACTGATAGATGACGAGCCCCAAGAAGGATAAGTGACTTATCCATCTTGCAGAGCCAATGGCAAAATTGAGGCTGCTAAGCTTGTTCTGAAGTCTGACCCTTCCACTCTACAAGAGGTGAGCTCAAATGGTGCCCACATGTGGTAATGTTCCTCTTTCTGTCTATGACAGCTGGTCCTGGGCACCAAAGCTATTATGTGAGATACAGAAAATAATAACCTGGAAAAGGAAGATGTGCATTAATCACGAATCATCATCTGAATTTGTATCCTCATTTCACTATTTAATTTTTACTTATGAATTGACTCAAATTATATAATATATACATTATACTATAATGGTACCTATAGTAGTCAATGATCTAAAACAATATTTTATCATATGAATGTCATTTTTCTTTTGTTATAATTATAACCTATGTGAATTTGTATCCATATATTCACTGTAATAATAACAAGAATAATGATAAATAATACCAATAATTATAAAAATTTTGCTAGAGGAAAATACATAAATTTTGTCACTGAAAAATGAAAATGAAAGAACTCTTATTTCTGACTAGGAAAGCTTAAGATGTTTCAGGATTGCTTCTGTCCAGCAAAGAACTAGAAAACTGAAAATATTTCAGACACAACTATTTTCTGACATTGGACAATAGGCAATACAGGTCTGTGATCCCAGAAGAAGCAAGAACACGTGAATTGAATCTCAACATTGTCCTGGGTTTTGTTCCAGAGATATCTTCTGAGTGCACTATCAGAATGGAAGGAATAAAAATAGTCTGCTACAAAATAATACTTACAATATAATTCAATTCATATTAAAATCTACAAAGCACAAATCTACTCCACAATGACAGCAAGAAGTTCTGAATGTGAGAGCAGATGATTTACCAGGAAGGGAAACAAAAGAAACTTTGGTTTGTGATGGAAATATTTCATTATACAAAATGTGGTGCTGCTTAAACAGGTGTAAACTTTCGAATAATTTATCAAGCTCCATTTAGAATTAAATCATTTTGTTATATATAAAGTATTCCTCAAGAAGATTTGTTAAACTAAAAAACAAAAAATGAATACATTTACAGTTAATTCAAGTACTAAACACATGTAAATAAAGACTAAGGATACATTCAAATACATTTTCAAAAAATAATAGAGAGAAATTAATAAGTTATAAGATAGAAAATTAATAAAACTGACAAACCCAAAGCCCATTTTAGTATCCATAATAAAATACATAAATCTTTATAAGTGCAAAAAAGAATAAAATATAAACACACCATAATGAAATTGATTAAGCATATATATAAAAAGCCTAAGATATAGAGGTAATAAGAAATTTAAAGACAATAGTGTGCACAAGTAAATGTTAGCAAATGTTAAATATTGATCTGCTAATATAAATTTAAATTAATGGAATATGACACAAGAGACTGTTAAATATTAAATGTAGCAACAAGCACAGAAATCATTTTAATAGTTTCCAAAGAAATACCTCAAAGATATGTGTGTACATACACAGTTATGAATGAATACAAATAAAACATTATAGAAGACATAATTCCTATTCCATCTAAAAATAACTCAGAACCTTGAAAATTGGACCCCTCCTGGGACTGTTTTATAAACCATAATAAAAATATGACAAATAATAGAACACTCTAACATCGATATGAATGCAATATCCTAAGGAAATCAGCAAGTGCTGAATAGATCAAAACAATAAAACCAAGTAAGATTTATTCCAGAAATCTAAGCTTATCCAATAAAGAGCACTCTTTATCATTCATATAATAGGTCAAAGAGGTGCCAAAACATATTCATAAAATCATCAATCATTATTTTTCCTAAAATGAATTCATTAAGATATACTTCACTAATTCTACAACTTATTCTCTTGAAGCAGGGATTCGCAACCCCCAGGCCACGAAGGTGCCTCTTACGGAGACCTGTCCATGGCCTGTTAGGAACCCAGTCACACAGCAGGAGGTGAGCGGCAGACAAGCAAGTGAAGCTTTATCTGTATTTACAGCTGCTCCCCGTGGTTCTCATTACTGCCTGAGCTCCTGTCAGATCACCAGCAGCATTAGATTCTCAGAGAAGCACGCACCCTATTGTGAACTGCGCATGCAAGGGATCTAGGTTATGTGCTCCTTATGAGAATCTAATGCCTGATGATCTGTCACTGTCTCCCATCACCCCCAGTTAGAACCATCTAGTTGCAGGAAAACAAGCTTAGCTTAGGGCTCCCACTGACTCTGCATAATGGTGAGTTGAATAATTATTTTATTGTATATTACAATGTAATAATAATAGAAATAAAGTGCACAATAAATGTCATGTGCTTGAATCTTCCTGAAACGACCTCCCTACCCCAATCTACAGAAAAATTGGCCTCCAAAAAACCAAAGAGGTTGGGGACTGCTGTCTTAAAGTATTCAATTCAGTGTTATGTATTATGGTCACAGAATTCTGCAATCCTCATTCTCATATATTTTATTTTACCTTATTTCTACATCCTCCATATAGCTCAAAACCAGCACCGAATTTTAGAACATTTCTATTTCTCATACAGGAAATCCTGTACCATTAGCAATCATTCCCCAATCCCTCCAGACTCCCCTAGTCCTAGGCAAGCATTAATCTACATTTTGTTTTACATATTCATATATACTGAATATGTTCATATAAATGGTGTCATATAATAGGTAGTTTTGTGACTAGCTTCTTTCATTCAGCATGTTTTCAATCTTCTTTCACCCTGCAGCATGTATCTGTACTTCATTTGTTACTGCTGAATGCCATTTCATAGCATAGATATAAAACATATATATCCATTCGTACTTGATGTACATTTGGGTTGTCTCTGCTTTTTGACCATTATAAATAATGCTTCAGGCCAGGCATGGTGGCTCATACTTCTAATCCCAGTGCTTTGAGAGGCTGAGGTGGAAGGATTGCATGAAGCCAGGAGTCCTAGATTAGTCTGGGTAACATAGTGACATCCCATTTCTAAAAAACAACAGTTTTCTTTTTTAAAATTATTTTTTAATTAGTTGGGCACAGTGCTGTGCACCTGTAGTGTTAGCTACTCAGGATGCTGAGGTGGGAGAATTCCATAGAATTGCCTGAGCTAAGGAGTTGAAGGTTATGAAGAGCTGAGATGGCACCACTGCACTCCAGCCTGGGCAACAAAGTGAGATCCTGTCTTTGTAAAAATAAACAAAAATTTTAAAAAACGCTGCTGTGAACAATCCTGTACAAGGTTATATCTAGATGTATATTGTCATATCTTTTGGATATGTATTTTGGCATGAATCTAATTTCTCTTGTGATTTCTTCTTTGACTAGTTGGGTTTCTTTCTTAGTGCATTGTTAATTTTTAAATTGCCTTATATTGTGTTCTAGTTTAATTTGGTTATATTTGGAGAGTATACTTTGTGTGATGTCAGTATGTTTAAACTTATGGAACTCATTTTATAGCCTGAAGAATGTTTTACCTTGGAAAATGTTCCATGCATACTTGAGAATAATTTGTATTTTGCTGCCATTGGGTGAAGTATTGCATGGATGTCTATTAGTTGTAGTTGTTTTATAGCAATCAAGTCTTCCATAGCTTGTTGATATTCTCCATAATTGTTTTATCCATTATCAAAAGTGGGATAATGAAGTCTCCAATTATGATCATCAATGTGTCTATCTCTTAATTCTGTTAGTTTATTATTTATGTATCTTGGAGTTTTGCTGTTGGATAAATATATGTTTGTAATTGTTTTGTATTAATGATAGACTGTACATTTTATTATTATTAAGTACCCCTCTTTAACTCTAGAAATATTCTGAAATTTGTTGTTTTAAAGTCTGTTATATCTACTAAAAGCATAATCACTCCAAGTCTCTTATGACTGTATAGTAATCTTTTTCATTCTTTAACTTTCAGCGTGTTTGTTTCTCTGAGTCTGAAGTGTGTCACTTGTAAAGCAAGCACTATTGGTTAAAATAATAAAGTTATAGTCTAGAGAATACTTCCCTTACATGACAAATGATATCTACTTCAAATAAGTAGCCAAAATCATGTTTCTTCAATAAAACACTTGCAAGTATCCCTTCTAAACACAAAACCAAGAGTATAAATGGACACAAATATTACCAGTTTAAAATGCTGCTCATCATCTGCTGATATGGTAAGGTATGTGCTTCTTAAATGAGAGAAACAAAAATTTTAAATTAGAAGAAAAAAAGTTCCTCCCAATTTCTAGTACTCCTGATTACTTTCCTAATCTGTCTTTCTCAATGATTTTTATATCTATCTTACATGATACTTGCTTTCTTATTTTAACTTCTTACTTGCAGTTCTAGTATTCTCCCTCTGAAATGTTGACTTCACAAGAGCAAGTACTTTTTTCTGTTTTGTTACTTTAGTTGCCCCCCAGTGCTATAAACAGGGCCTGATACATAACCGTAGCTCAATATAAATGTGAAAATAGATGGATAATTTGAAGATGAAATAAATTCTACTTTCAAAATAATGAGGGAAATCAACTACAATTCTATTAGAATTATTAGCATAGTTCAGTAAGACGGCTGGGTTAAAATGACTATCAAAACTCATGGATTTCCTGTACGTAAAAAATTAACTTTTAGAAAATGTAACTGAAAAAAGCCTAATTATCAGCAGCGAAACATATATGGAACATGTCTAAGAATGACCCTAAACATAGATATGAAAGTACAATATGAAGAAAACTTCAAATTGATATTAACAGACATCTAAATACGCAATACATAAATATATTCTCCTTATGAATGGGAAGAATTCATACCGCAATTCTCCCTAAATGAATCTGTGTATTTACCACAACCAAATTTAAAATGCTAAGGGACGTTTTTTAGAAACTTGAGTAAAAGTCCTGAAGGCCACCTTTGATAACAAATCAATAAAAATATTTAAGAAAAGAATTGGTTGGAGGATGGGAAGTTGTAAGCATTCCGTGTTTTGATATTATACAATATAAGCATAATAAAATGGATGTCACCATGTGAAACTGGTACAGCACTAAGCAAACAGATTTTAATAAATGAGCTGGACTATCCCTTAGCAACCCCACCTACACAGAGAAATCTAATATACAATAAGGGTATTCTCTCAGATCAATAGGAAAATGTGAATTCTTGAGTGCCAACATGATGCTCAAAGAAAATGCCTATTGGAGTGTTTCAAATTTTGTGTTTTCAAATGAAGGATGCTCAACCTGTACCAAAATCTGCAGAGGGTCAAGTCTATGCTATAAAATGGTACAGCATTCGCATATAACCCTGCACACCCTCCCATGTAATTTAAATTATCTCTAGATTACTTATAATAGCTATACAAAAAATGGTATGTAAATAGTTGTTATATTGTATTATTTAAAGTATAATGACAAGAAAAAGTCTATATATGTTCAGTAGTGACAGAATTGTTTTCAAATATTTTTTATTCAAGGTTTGGGAATCCATGGATGTAGAACTCACAGATGTGGAGAGCCAACTCTACTTATAGATGAATTAGAAGTCTAAATGTATCACATAGGAAACCATAAATTATGTTTTTCAGTGTAGGCGGAGATTTATTTAGTCTTGGGGAAGAAGTTGCTAAACACAGCTCCAAAACAGAAACTATAAAGGCAAACACTTTTCTTTATACTAATACTTTCACATGTATGCAGAATTATGAATGTCATGTGGTAAAGCACACCTTAAAATATTGAAAGCCAAATGGACTAGAATATATGTGTATTATACACAATTAAAAGCTTATAAATATACCTAAAATATATAGCATTGTCCAAAGTACCAAGATAAATATGATCACACTCACAGAAAAACACCAGAAATATGTTGTGAAGCCAATTTCAGGAGGGGTAGAAGAGTGCACGTCCTGGTGGAACTCCAAGGGCACCTGAGTTCAGATTCTTTGATACATTCATTTTACATTAGAATTAATAAAACAGGATTTTTTTAATGTTCAAAAATATAGCCAGAAGAATATTAATGGTACAAATAGCAAAACTTTGATCCAATTTCTCAAATGTTGGACAGTGAGAAGTATCAGGTGAGATGTAAGATGGGGCAACCGTAAAACAGAATTATCAAAGTCATCTCTAACAGTGCCTTGTGAATTAACATTTTGCTATCTCTTGGAAATAATTTTATTTGTCATTGGGCAGGGTTACATGAAGGTGGAATATTCACCAGATATGGCAGCACACCTCAGGAATACTTTTTTGAAAACCCCAGCATTTGAAGAATTTAACAAAAATAAAATAAACTGATGTTTACACAGTACACTGCCATTTAAAGCATGTTCCTCACCTATTATATAATTTGAGCTCTTGCTTCATATAGTGACACTTTGCTATTAACCAGATACTATATCCAAGGAATAGAGATGAGGACCCAGTTCACACAGATGGTAAGTGGCAGAGCAGGGATTAAACTGTGAAGATAAGTAATATCTCTCTTATTAATTAAAACTGAGACCCAAAGAGAGACCTCACCTGTCAAAGATCACACAGGCCCTCCAGCCTGATCTATATCCCATGCCACTGTTAATATTCCCTGCTTCTTGTCGTGTATGTGGCCATATTAGATGATCTGAAAGTTACTGGAGAGCAGGTCAAGACATCAAACTAAAGATAACTAATTTAACTCACATGGGTGCAGGAGTTTGAAACAGAGGAAGGAAGTATAAGAGAAAAAAATGCTTGCAAGGTGTGTAACATCTATCATTGTGATAAAAACAAAATACATTAGAATATGATGTACTATGTGGCCTAACAGCAGCATGTAAAAAAAGTAGGGTCTGTGCAGAGGATGTATCTCATTTACACACCCATACCCCCCACACTCACACACTCACACTTATACACACACGCTCACACACTGATAGACACGTTTCCACACACTCATACCCACACACGCCATGTCCACCCATACCCACATATGCTCACATACAACCACATGCTCATGTTCACTCACATACACTCACACAACCATTTCCTGTGCACACATACTCATACACTCACTCAAACATGCCTACACTCACACATGCACTCAGACACAAACATCTCCATTCTTATTCCATGACAAGCAAGGAATACTTCCGAAAAGGGCTTTACAGAGATGACGAAATATGATTAGGTCTTGAAAGAAGAGGAGTGTTTCTCCCTTTAAAAATAGAGATGGTCACTCTCAGAGGGAATGTGTTTCAACAAAAGAGCTGAATGTGAGAGCAGCTCACCTTCACCTTCCTTATGTGAAATTCCAAGAACAAGAAGTGAAGGCCTATGGAACGCCGACGGGCACAGGATCTTAAAGCGACAAAAGTGCTGAGACATCCTCATCTCTCTGCAACTCCTCACCTTCTCCCTGCCCTACTTTCTCCTCACAACTCCCCACCGTGTTGAATGATTGTATCGTTGTCCCTTACCTTTCTTACTCACTGAAATGTCAGTTCCACCAGGGCCTTTGTCTTGCCATTTTGTTCATTAGCAAATCCCTAGTTTCTAAGACAATGCCTGGCATGGAGGAAGTGCTCTATAAGTGCGTTAGAAAACTAAGAATAAAGGAAAGAATAAATGTTTGCTTTGGGCCCAAATTCTGGCTGAGTGTCATTAAATAGCTGCATGACCTTAGACAGGTAAATCCATCTGAATTTTGGCCTTCTCACTTTAAAAATAGGAACACTAATAATAGTTGAAACACTAAGATTGATGAAGGAGTAAAACATAGATGCAGACCATTAGCAAAATGAGTACCTAGTAGTTGTCAATGCAAGCATGGTGGTGGTGCTGGTAATGCTAATGACACTGATGAGATTAGTAAGACTCATAGGATTTTTGGTTCTGCTGGTATTGGTCATACGGTGGTGCTATCATTCTCTTAAGGGACTAAATCAACTTCTTGGTTGGTGACAGTGCATCACCCTGTGTCCCACTGGAGCACAACAGTGACCAACACCAGATAAACAGGAACCAGAGTTACTCATTTTCAAACAGTCACTCCCACTCAAAGATTTTAAACACCTTAACTTGAAAGTAATAATGTTACTCATTCATACTGACATGTGTCATGTAAAAATCCTGCCTGAGGTGCTGTGTACACATCTAAGTGTGTGCATGTTCCTCCAAGATCCTGAATGTAACATACTGTATTACATAAATTATTGTATTAAATGGTGGTGGGATTATGATAGTCTCTTTATCATTAGCATTTGATTACAGTGTGTAATGATTAGAAATCTTTGTTTTGTGATATATTTTGAGTAATAACTACAGTCATTGCCATTGATCTCTACATCCCAAAGTGGGAACTTTTTCATATCTAATTTGAGATAAACTACAAAATGGATTCTCTTTCAAAACCCTAAAATAAAATTTTAAGCAAAAATAAAATGAGCTTGTTCCAATAACAGGCTTACCAAAAATGAACAGTTCACATTCTAAAATTAATCTAGTAGAAGATGCTTGACCCAAGCGAGTGGCACTCCTTCCGACTAAGGACTTACTTCGTGAAAGGAGCAAACAGGCCCTGCTCTCTGCCCACCCATGGGTAGATCTCTGGAAGGTATTATATTGCCCATCTCCAAAATCATTATTATCTCATTACCCCTCATAAGCTCACCTTGTGTTATTTCCACTAGGACATCTTAAGCTTCTGCATTGTTTAACCTGCCTTTTAGCAGAGAGGTAGGCGTTCAATGAGACACATCTGAGTGCACCAGAGCACAAAAGATAATGAACAGCTTAACTGTCCTGGGGCCATTGAGAGCTTTGTAATTTAGGAAACACGGCCAGGAGATTGCTCATAACATCCTGGGAAACTGAGTCATTTGGAAAAAGGTAGAGTCTGAGTGTGCACATTCTGTTCCTCCTCTTTGCATCACTTTAGGGTTCGCCTGAGAGGACGTTTAATCAAGTAGCTGATTATATGTGCAAAGAATGTGTCGTATTCTCAGGTGGCACAGAAGAGTTCTTGAGATTATAATCCATTATAAAGACAGAGGCTTCCACCATCATTTTGACAGCAAAGTCCGTATGTATTTCAGGGCAGAGTTCTTCTTTGTCTAGCATCTCGAGCTCTCAGCCTGTGGGAAGCACAGTGTCACTTTGAGTATATTCTCTGTCTCTTCTCCCTGTAAGGTATTTCCTTCTTTTCTCCATCTTCGCTCATTGCACCTCTCCCTGGAAGAGGCACAACCGCACGCCAGTGTGGAAATGACATTTCGCTGCTGTGGCTGCAAGACGGCTCTCAAAAAAATGTCCCTAGAGTCCGACTGGCCACCTCCTAATTGGCCACCGTGGTTCAATTTCCACTCACATTCTGCGCCAAAATT
Organism: Rhinopithecus bieti; assembly: GCF_001698545.2. Classification (NCBI taxonomy): domain Eukaryota; kingdom Metazoa; phylum Chordata; class Mammalia; order Primates; family Cercopithecidae; genus Rhinopithecus; species Rhinopithecus bieti. The sequence goes on from NW_016812757.1 coordinate 664,554, forward strand.
AGAAGGATTTAACGCAGACGAAGCTCCTCCAACCCCACTTCCTGACACCCCATCATTCTAAGAGACACATATAGTTGCAGATAAGCAGCCTCTTTTCCAGCAGTTACTCAAAGGTCAGAAAACTCTATGAGAATCAGAGAAAAGAAAATGTCAACCTGGGAATTACTGGATGTGTGCATGTGCAGAAGGCCAAATCTTTTAAAAGATAAATATCATAGACAGAGAGTGCGCTGAGGGACCTTCGGGTTTTCACAGTTTACCGTGAGATTTATAACATCCAAGCTGCTCAAGACAGCACTCCATGTAGCATTCAAAGATCTCCAGGAGCTACTTTTATTTGTTTTGCAGCCCTACACTTGCTTCTTTCCATTCCTTTTCCCCCACATTTCTGGGGATTGGAACGTATATTGACCCAGGTTAGATTAAATGTTCACTACTATATCACATAACTGTAGCCGGGAAGTTAGGGTTGTTTTCTAAAAAAAAAAATTAGCAGCTGCCTGAAATGCTTAGTTAAAGAAGAAGACTGGTAGATGGTTTGTTTTTATTATCTATGACCAGAATAAAACAAACAAAAAAGTAGATCAAGGATTCTACTACTACCAGCCTCATCAACAACAGCAAGAAGAAAAATACATTGCTGAGGTGCGTCCAGTGACAGAAATTGTAGAAAAGGTAAGCACAAAAGGACTAGACCTGAATATTCATGAGAAGGTTGCTCACAAACCCTCTTCCATGTGGATGCTTGCAGCCCTGTGTCAGGCAAGCCTTCTCTTCCTTATCTTGCCCTGGGAACCCTGGAGATACAGTGACAAGATGTGAATATGCTTTTATAGCAAGACAGTTCAGACTTTGGAGTCATACTGAACACCAGGTGTGACTTAATGCCACTATTTCTAATCCACGTGGTCTTGAGTGTGGTCACTTAGAAATCCCTTAACTTCCCAAAGCCAAACTTGCCTCATTTTTAAAATGGGCATGGGAGCAATGTCTGGGACCTGGGAGAGTTGAGGATGCACGCAGCACACTAGGCCCAGCGCCCATCCCGTCTTCAGCTCTGGACTCCACTAAGAGAAATCAGACAATGGTGAAACGTGGTCCTGAGGATGATAGCTGTGATTCACTTCCAAGCTTCAGACGCTTCAGTGTCACCAAGACAACTGCATTGTTTCAGATGCAGCTTCTTAGGGGCCTGAATCAGCCCAGAGCATGAACCAGATTCCCTTAGTACTAAATAGTCCTGCGAGCACAATGGGGACTTTCTATAAAAAGCAGTATTGTTGTCGACCCTTAGGGTCTACAGAATGCTCGGTTATAATTATACAGTATTACGGATAGAAGTGTTTTAGGTTTTAAAGACTAACCAGGAGATAACACCTAAAGTAGGATTTTAGTGTAAAGCTTCTTAAAATGTATTTCCATGTGATAAAAGACCAGATAAATGTGTTGATTCACTTTGTCCTAAAAGAAAACATCAGTAAAATGAATTCTTGTTACTCCTGTGTTCAAGTTAATAAAAACACTGCAGTACTTTGAAGCACTTGAGAACTTACTGGTTTTAAAACAATGATAACCTCTACAAAATCGTTGGTTAGAGGCAGTGTAGAGTCAACTCGGTCCATACATATAATTATGAAACGCTTTGGTGACGTTTCATGCGTTGCATTTTTTACAGATTTATCCAACATTTTAGTTGTATTTTGGTTTCTATTCTTAGGTAAGCCAGACAACGATATTATATTTATCTTCAGGTTTAGAAGAATTGTGATCATTTTGGCTCTTCACACGCAAAAGGAAATCCTTGTGGTAGGTGGAAATTATTTGTCACATCTAACTTTCTACAAGGGCGACGTTTTAAAGGTTAGATAATTTTTTGGAAAGAAAAAATAGTACCACATTGCCTTTAACATGTTACTTTTGCTGGTAAGTAGTGATACTTCCTGGGGCAAACGTGATCTCTGTACCGCAGGGCACCACCAGGCACGGAAGTGCAGCGCTCCCCAACACCGCTCCGCGGTGAGCTCACCACAGCCTCTTTAATTGCTCTGGAGCTATGTGGCCTCCAAACACATTCTTAATGATCAGTGGACCATGAGATCAGAATCTTTGTTTCATGCCCCCCATCAAGAACTGATCTGTAATTTCCATATGATTAAGACAAAAATGTCTCTTTAGTGAGGAAGTTGCTTTACTTCCTAGAGAGACATAGATAAAACATACAAATCAAGTTATGGAAAATTTAATTTTCACTGCTCTAGGTATAGGAAAGAGTCAATCATCCCTATTTAAAATACGTAATTTGTATTTTCTCCCAATATATTAAGAAAAATGGAGAACTCTATTTGCCTTCTGATTCCAGTTCTCCTCTCCTAGGTGCAGTCATACACCTTTGCAAAAGTTCATATGCCTTCTTTTTAACCAAATCCCAATTGCTGGAGAAGTTAATAAAAACTTCCTTTTATGGGAAATACATACCATTAATGTCAGGACTATATTCTATTGTTTTGAGGCAAGATATTCAAACAGAAATGTGTAAGAATTTCCCCAGAGACAGGTGCAGGAGTATCTCAGAGGAGAACATGATATAAATCTCCAATCTACTGCAAAAGCCCTTTTGCCTAAAAATCATTTTTGTGGGATCTGTGTCCATAAAAATTAGAAGAAACTTGCCCTTTGCTGTCCAAAGTAAGGTTAAGAAGACTGTGAGTGGGTATCATCATAGTCCACAGCCATTGCTCTGATGGAAATAATAAAAGAGGAGGACCATACTTTCCCATCCTACACTGGATAGGCCTAAGTTGACGCTACCCACGTTCCACTGACTGGCAGGTGCTGTGTGATAGAGGTTTCCTGGAGCCCACAGACCCCAGGCCTTTTGGAAAGTATGTGAACCCATTTTCAGGCTAAGCTCAAAAGCTGTGTGGGTAATGGGGTATTTTTTTTTAATTACTTGGCATTACATTTAATATGGAAAAAGAAATGGTAAAACAACCTGTCATTGTCTTAATGTGCTGTAATTTACCTCTCTCACTAAGTATTTTTAAATCGAAAGATAATATTGCCCATAAATATAAGACTCACTGATTTCTTTCAGGCCAAGCATGTAACCTTCCTTGGGCCAAATTTCCTTAAACTACAAAAAGACAACATTTGAATGACAGTCTTTCTCTCTCTCTCTTTCAAGTCTTTCTCCTCCTCTCGTCTTTTTTTTTTTTTTTTTTTTTGAGACGCACGAGTCTCGCTCTGCTCGCCCGGCGCTGAGTGCAGTGCCCCCCGGATTTTCAGCTCACATGCAAGCTCCGCTTCCCGGTTACGCCATTCTCCTGCTCAAGCCTCCTTTCTTTTTCTTTTTTTTTTTTTTTTTTTGAGGCGGAGGTCTCGCTCTGTCGCCCCGGACTGGAAGTGCATGGCCAGATCCTCAGCTCACTGCAAAAGCCTCCGCACCCCGAGTTACCCCAATTCTCCTGCCTCAGCCCTCCCCGAGTAGCTGGGACTCAGACGCCGCCCCTTCCGCCGGCTAGTTTTTTATTTTTAGTAGAGGACGGGGTTTTCACCGTCGTTAGCCAGGAATGGTCCTCCGATTCTCCTGACCTCGTGGGATCCCCCGTCTCGGCCTCCCAAAGTGCTGGGATTACAGGCTTGAGCCACCGCGCCCGGCCTCAGCCTCCTTTCTTTATGTTACAGACTGTCAAGTGCTCTATAGAGTTGAAGGGTTAGATGTAAGTATTAATAGTTTTATTGAGAATTTCCTTTTGATACACACTTCTACAAAGAAAAGGAATCCAAAAAATATACTATAAGCAATAAATGAATAAATTGGAAGCAAACACACACACATTGCCAATTTGTCAGTCTCTCACCAATATATGACTGTCCTTTTTCTCAGTGTATAGACCGACTGCCAACAGAGTTATTTATCTGTACAATACCTGGCTTTTGTTTTATTGTAGAAATGGACAGGGAAAGCAGGAGCAAGCTTCCCCGTCCTCTTTCTTATACACGTAGGACACACAGTGGTTTTATAAAAGTGCCCATGGATGCACTAAACAAGCTTTTGTTAGATTCCCTTGAAAAACAGGGTTTTCTGACAATTTGTTCCATATTTGTTCAGAGATAGACTTAAGGCACCTAACTTATACTGAGGATGGGTCTGAGGTTTCGCAAATGTATTTATTTATTTTATTTTTAACTGCCTCTGCCCCTGAGGATCTCATTGAAGTGAGAAATCGACATAATGCAGTTGTGGATTGGTTGTACGGCTCTTCCGTATTCTTGATAGTACCTATGTTCTTCCACTTGTTCCTATAAACCAAGGCGGATCCGACAGGCATTGTGCAGTCATAAAACCAGAAAGAATTCCTTGCAGCAAGGGTCACTGAGAAGGCTGAATGCTCATCTATATTTCCTTCTTTTTACCTTGGAGCCTGAGGTTCAGTATGAAAAGACAGAGGCTCCGCACAATACTAAAGGGGATGCAGTTAGACAAAGAATAATTTGAGAGTTTCATGTAACAAATAATGATGCACCTTGATAAGAAATATATATACATACATATATTTTTACATACATACATTTAATATATATTTATATTATATATTATATTATATATAAGTTAAATTACTTGGCATTACATTTAATATGGAAAAAGAAATGTAAAACAACTTGTCTTTGTCTTAATGTGCTGTATGTATTATATATTATATATATTAAATGTATGTAAAACTTTTAAATTACATTAAACATATATATACACATACATACATTTAAAATTGATAAACTCTACAGTTCAGACATAAAAGCAAGCTAAGTTACAGATTGTGATATTTTAGACTTGTAGAATCTGGAGCAGTCACTAGTAGCACTAGTAGCCTGCTGTCTTACTATTCAGAAGCATCAGTAAGGCCTGGGTGAAGAAATGGTAATATATTAATAATGATAGATATGGACCAAGTCAAACCTTATCTCTGCCAATGAAGGGTGAGGAGAGGTCAGGTTGAGAGAGAGGGCATAGGGCGGCAAGGGAAGGGGTCTGTCATATGTAATTCTTTCACCAGGACAGAGATTACCTGTCTGGGTGAAGAATTATCTGGCAAGGAGAAAAAGGGTGGTTGGGAAAAGGCGCTACTTGGGTTGAAAGTGAGTTCTACTTAATGCTACATGACTTTGATCCCACGGGCATTTCCTTTGCCCTCATCTCCAAAAGTATAAATATAGAATAAAATTTAGAATTAAATATCAGAAATTTATTCAGAACGTTAGTAGTCAAGAGCTTCATTTACTGGATTTAATAATTGTGTTACATGTGGATAATGTGGCCTCAGTATTCATTTTAACTTTTCTCTTGAGGATTAAGGAGCTCCTCTGTGACCAATGAGGGGGTCCAGACGGTTCTCCCAGGTCTCATGCTGCATGGAGAACCTGCCCTGTCTGGGGGGTGATGGACGGGAATATGGCTGTGAGCATTTCACAAATTGCATTGGATTTGATAACAAAAATTTCATTTGGGAAAATCTCCTTCCTGGATAAGCTGATCTGGACGAGTTCCCACATAGCAGCAGGTCATGGTGGACTCACCTTGAGAATTACAACCATCAGCGAGTCATTTTACAGAAAGAGTTAATAAATTTGTTTTTGGATAAAACAGCTGGGGCCTCATATAGCTTGACTGATTGGATCGTTTTGAGATACAATCCTGTTCAGATGTAGGTACTATTTTGGAAGGAGGGTACTCTTTGAGTTTATACCTTACCATTCTAGCCAACTCTTAATGGAAGGCCAGATGGTTTATTAGTATGAGGTTTTAATATGGAAACAGCATACCACTATTTTCTCCACTCCTAGGAATCAATCTGGTCCAGAAAACTAGACTGAGATACTGATCCTCCTTTATTCCTAGAGAAGAAAGAGGGTAAAGTAGAGAAAATCCTGATAATTAAGAGGAGACGTCCCAGAAACCTGGGCTTCATCCTTGACTGTGTTACAAACTAGTGTGTGACTTTGAACAAGTCTCTGAATGTTAATTCCCTCATCACTAGGGGATCATAGACTTGATTTTCTGTTTCAGGACACCATGAAAGTGAACAGGGCTACTGTGAAGTATCATAATAATGGCAAGACAGTAAGCATAAACCAGAATGGCTCCGGGCAAGCCAGACTTACGAGCACCCTGTGTGTCCATAAACTGACACTAGTTCATGTGGGAACTTTGCCCCTTGCACTCAGGAGAACAACTATCTCTTTTACATATTGTGATTCCAAGTATTATTTCATTTGGAACAAAACTTTCCCCAGGGAGAAGGATAAATCTGAAAATCACAAATCCAGTGATCTAGAGAAAAATGGCCTTTGTTTCTAGAAGCATTGTGGATGTCTCTTCAACACCATAGCATGTAGAAAGAGCAGAAGCCAAAGTTCAAAATGTGGGCACCTACTTGGTGGTACCTGAATAGTGTGCAAAACTAGTGGTATCCTGGCATCCTACACAGCGTAGTGAGAACGACTGCGAGGTGGAAAACCCAGTGTGCGTGCATCCATCACCCACCAGTAGCGGGGAAATGCAGTTGACAACAGAAAATAATTTGTCCCTTTCTCGGTCTCCACTGAGAGAAAGAGAGAGAGAAAAAGAGAAGGGAAGGAAGAAAGAAAGGAAGAGAAAACAGAGATCACTCATAGATGTAGGATTGAATTCAGTTCAGGAAATCCTTTACTCACTCAGTTTGGAAATAGTCTGCTTGGAAAGAGAAAGATAGCCTTGGCTTATTTCCACCAGTCTCATTTTTTTCTCTTTCTGCTTTGCTTACATTTCCATTTTTGTCCTCACATGCTTCTCCTATGTGTATACCTGGGGCATAGATCAATGCAAAATTCCAGAAATACAAGCCCCTTCAGGCCAGGAAACTTTTCTGATATGTTCAACATGAGTACTTAGAACACCATTTGGCACATAATAGGTTTTCAAAACATAGTTGCTGAGTCAGTAAAGGATTAGCTCAACTGAAAAACCCAATAGACAAGAAGTCTGGCTGCCTGGAAAGGACGAAGGCTGGGGCATGAGCAGACACGGGTGCAAGTGCATTTGCCATCTGTGGTCCCTGCTCCTGCCACCCCAGCTGGGCTTCTCAGATGGTGCTTCTGTCACACACTCACTCTCTTCCCACTTTAACCTGCCGTTTTACTCTTACATCTAGATTGTTTAACCAACTTGCTATGCAGGAACCTCAAAAACCAAATTAGAGAGGTTTATCTTCATTTATTTTAAAATGGAAACAGCTTTGGAATAAGCTACAAGAAGACTGTGATATGAGTGTTTTTAAGGGGCAGGATTTAGTAGTATGTGAGTCCTCGTACTGCAACTCCGTGGAAATTTTGAATGCGTGGTTGCTGCTTGAGATTTTCTACAAGCTTCCATAGAACTCTGAAGAATGTTTATTTGGTACCACATGTTCTCATTTATAAGTGGAAGCTAAATGATGAGAACACATGGATAGAAACAGGAGAACAACAGACATTGGGGCCTACTTGAGGATGGAGCGTAGGTGGAGGGAGAAGATCAGAAAAAATAACTATTGGATACTAGGCTTAGTATCTGGCTGAGGAAATCACCTGTACAACAAACCCACATGACACAATTTTACCTATATAGCAAACCTTCATATGTACCCCTGAACTTAAAGTTAATTTAAAAGAATAAAATTTTAATTTAGGTCAGCCAATATGTCAATGATAGCCAGTGGTGATAACAACAATAGTTCACATTTGTTTTAGTTCTTATTGTATGCCAGGTATCGTGGAAGGCCCTTTATATGATGTAACTCATTGAATTTTCGCAATCATCCTATGAGTTAGGCATGCTATCACCACATGCTCAGGATAAGGAAGCTGAGACAAGGCTTGCATTTTCACGGGAAAGAACTCAGTGGAATGAGACAAAGCACTATAACCTGTAGAGGACTGTTGTGTGATTTAGTAGACAAAGGAAGGAACTGTGTGATAAGAGCTGAAGATGAGTGGCCTCTGTTTGTACCAGTCCTCTTTGTCCTTCTGTGTCAAGGTAAATTATGCCTCTTAGAATTAATTCTTTGATTCTCTTACCTTGCACTTACTTGTCTTGCTTAAATCATGGAATCATAGCTCAGAATAAGGTCCATTAATGTCAGCTTGTCTATACTCCCAAACCAGGTAATACTAAATCAAAATTACATAAGAATATGTTCTAAAACAGCTACGTGCTCTGCATGTTCTAAACAGAATGCTTGGCAGAAATAGTAGGATAATTTAATTCCCTAAACAATTCCTCAAGTACTTTGTATGTTATGTGATTCACTCTAAAATTGAAGAAAAAATAAAGAGACAGACTGGTAGAGATTTTTTTTTTCCACAGTAAACCAGAAAGTCAATAAGAGAGCAATGGATCTCACCGAGATATATTATTGAAAAAGTCAAGTAAAATCCTTTGCTTTCTAGTTAATGCCAATATAGAACTTTTAAAAAATGCAATCTTAGTTCACAGTATTTTAAAATAACATAGAGATACATCTTTAAATCTATGTGAATTTAATTCTGTAACTCTTGTACAAAATTACAATGACTCTTCTTTTTTTTCTATTTCCTCATTAGCAGATGCTTTATTCATTTGATCTTAATATTAAGGTTAAACAGAACTTGACTATCACTTCAACCTCTACGTGCCCAAGGTTAGATGTAACATATGCTCTATTCTTGAGCCCTATTTATACTTTTAATCATTTGTCTCATGTATTATAACTCCCATATACACCACGAAAGGAAGAAATTGGAAACTTAACAATTTTTGAAAGCATCAAAATCCAATTAGATAATCATCTGATTCATATGCTAAATCTGCAAGGAAAACACAATGTAAAAATGAGGTATAATTATTTTGGGAAATGTTCCAGAGACAACAGCATCGCTTGCAATAAATTATTGTGGCTTTCTTTTTCTTGTGTTTCTTTAGATATTGTAATTACAATATTGATTACCTCTGAAGGATTAGTTCTTGACTAAGTGAACATAACTTGCTTTGCCTGGTTCAATCAGCAAACACTACACATTATTGATTACTAACATTTACTACCAATTAGTAACCAGAGAATAACCAATCACATATCCTAGGCTTTAGATATTTTGGATTTATGAGAATGGCTTCGTGCTAATGTGGAACACTTCTTTCCCAGCGCAGGTGGAATGTTTCATTGAATTAACAGAGGTCACTATCAACATTTTATCTTTTCTTGTTTGCTAAAGAAAAAAACCAGGGAAGACTTACAAATGAAATAGATTTAGCATTCATGCCCCAGCTCTGATCAAGTACCTGAGAGCTTCAAGAATAATTCTATTAACTCACTTAGTGTTACACTTAGTATTACACTCCAGAGTTTCCCGGAGAAGAACACAGAGTAAGAAATATTATTGAGATACCACTGTTGCAATAAAATAATGGACTAACCCGAGGATTGAACACTGTGGACCAAGCTGAATTTTGCATTTTCAGGCCCACCAAGAGCTCATAAATGCTCAGCCATGTGTTTCGTTTGCATTTACTCTTCTGCATGATCCTTCATCCTTTTTTTTAAGATAAATTCAACTTCAGGTGAATGGAATAGGCTCAGATCAAACAGGTGAATCTAGTATTTAATACAGAGACCTCCTTTAAGGTAGGAAGAACTTTCCACAGTCCAGAGATCATGAGTGGGCAATCCAGGGGCCCATGCAATGCTTTTATTCTTCAAATAGTTCTACTACTACCTCTTACTCACCATTGCTTACTCTTCTAACCATTTACTCAATGTTCTAATAAGTCTTTTAAATTCATATATTTTATTTTATTTAAATTCATATATTTTATTATTTTAAATTACCTTTACAATAAACTTAATATACAACTTAATTAAAAGCATCAGTGAATTCATTCACATGCTTTAGAGTTTAAGGTTATGTTTGCTTTTATAGAGAAATGCACTGTTTATTTGAATAAGAACATGACAGAGCTGCCCTGCTGCACAGTGTGGATTTTACCCTATATCCTCCCAACTACAATGAGCTTTTCCATTTAAATTATTATTATTATCTTTTTACTGGTGGAAGATTGAATAGAGCAATAACTCTCTGAAGTACTTTGTGGAGCCTCGATAAGTCTAGAAGATATCACAAATCGTTAGTTTTAGGGATAAATAGAAATGGATGCAATTTGGCCCTACCCACATTCACTTAAACACACAAGCACACACCTATAAAACTGTTGGCCTTTGTTCATGGCTGTATACATTGATGTTATTCTTCTGAAAAAAAATCAACAAATGGCAAAAATCATTTATATTTTTACATATCTGCAGGCCGACAAATGTCTTCAGAACTAATCATTTCATAGAAATATATCCAATGGATATGTTCTTCCCCCACTATAAATAATAATAAAATTTGCAATATTGCACAAACATCAATGTGACTATTATAGAATCTATATAGAAAAGTAGCAATTATATCATATTTTTCAAGAAAAGAGAAAATAGGTTCCTATGATTTCAACTATATAAATATGTATACAATATAAACATATATATATAATATATATACACACAAAATGTAATAAAACACAGAAGAAAAGTCTTATATGTGGATGGTAAGATGACATTCAATATTTTAAAATATTATCTCATTTTGTCTTCAGTTAAAATAAATTCATTAATTTTAAGATCAATGTTAAAACACTGTTATTTTGCAGCTAACCATTATTCTAAGTCAATAATATTAGAAGATACTTATTTAAAGCGCCAGCATCATCAACTTTAAGTTATAATTTGGCATTTGTATTACTCAACTGTTTCTGGAAATTTATTCATAAAAAAATGTTAGATTGAAAGAAAAGAGATGAGACAATGACATCTGTGTGAAGATGAAATTTGGGGTGATGAAGGGAGCAGTGGGGCCCCTATTTCCTTTCTGATAGGCCACAGATTTCAGAATCTATGACGCAGTGACATTTCAATGCTGTGAAGCCTGCTCACCCTGGCACACAGTATCTGTTTGACGGTCCATTGTATTCAGCATGGTGAATCAGGAATTAGGGAGTGTTAGTAATTCGATATAAGCAGCAGGACCCTGGGGCATCTGATATCTCCAAGGCCCATCAAAGAGTGCACTGTTCAGGAGGAGGCCATTTGAATGGTAGAAATTAGGTCAGTGTGTTAGAGAACTAATTAGAATTGTCTTTTTATAAGAATCAGAAGATGTGTCCTAGAGGCATTTCAGTGATTGTGGATAAGATTAAAGAAAATGAACAGAGTTGTGATTTGGATGAGGAACCCGCTTAAAGGGAGAGAATCCCACTTCGGCTCTTAGGAGACTTAGCCATATTTAATTGGGGCAACAGTGAGTTACAAAAGTTATCCCAGAACAAAATCCCTTTCCTCACTAACGATGGGGGTGGACTTAGGTGTCATGTGGCAAATAGCCATTGCCAGCCCCACTTGTGGGCATGGGATACGTTGCTCAGGATGATCAAATTTTTATTTCGTAATGAGGAGACAGAAGCCTTCTGTCTGCTGAAGCAGCACAGATTGCCTCAAGCATCTGAGGGAAAGATGGGTCTCAGCTTGTCCCACACTGGGGACCAAATCAAACCCTCGGTGATTTTCATCAGCTTCAGGAGCAGGCAGATATTTTTGCAGGACCAGACAGGAAATTAGGCTATTAAATTACAGCCTTTCTCCGAGAGGCCCCGTCATTCTCCTCCCCCTTCCTACAGATGTTCTATCAAAGCAAGTCATTGTAGCCATTTATCTTGCCAAACTTAAAATACCTTCTCCAGAACGAATTTTTCCCTCAGTCCTTGAGGCCTTTGTACGCTCTGTCTTGCTTCCCTGATCTTGTATGGATCTAAGATTAATTTGCACTAGCTAGGAGTTCAACAACAAAATCAATTTCCATTGGGTCAGACGGGGTCACTCCAGGCTCAGGAGAGTGAGGAAAGAAATAGATGATTATCATTCCAGGAGTACAATGCTAAGGTCCAGTCTGAGGGAAAAGAAGAAGCACATTGCCATACAAGCAATAAATAATTCTTTCTAAACTGTCAGAAGCAAATAGGAATTGGCTTCTTTTCCACCAGAGTTTCCAAAAACTATATATAAATAGGTAAACTATGCCCTTCAAAGGAAGCAGGGGAAATTAGCAAATGCAATTTGGCATATTCTTTGTAGAACTGCTTTAGAAACATTCCAGCATCACTGATGGTCTTACTTTCCTAAGCTCACACTTTCCATACAAGAATCTTCTCTGGCATTCTGCACAAACCAACTTAGGCAGGACTTCTGAGCATACTTTCTGAGAAAAAAAGTCAAACAATGATTATATTTATTACCCTCTGTCATTGAAGTGTGTTGTCAGTAGACAAGGCACTCATTGAGTAAATTAAAATCAAGCTGTGTATCTCATTACTCTTTCTTTGCATTTTACTTGATTATTGAGGTAAAAAATAGAGACTAAAAACAAAGTTTTCTCTGTTTCTTCTTTAAAAACTGTAGAATCTATAATGATTCTTGACAGTTTAATTGGTATAAAAACATATCAATCACAAGGGAAACAATTCTTATTAGCCTCTACTCCTCTTAAATCAAAATGTATTATTGGTTGCCGGCTATGTAGAAATGCATCCTGTTGGCTATTGGGACAGAGAAAAGATTAATCAACCACGGGTCTTATTCTCAATGAGCTTATGTCAAAATGATCCTACAACTAAGAAATGTGCTGTTAATAAAGTAGGATTATTTTTAACTGGAAAAGGATGATAATGCATTTACTATGTGTAAGTGATTATTTTAGGTAGTTGAACATATTATTTCATTCAATTGCAATGGGCACACTGGAAGATTGTTGTATGGCCCTGACTTTAATTGCACAGATAAAAATCTCTTCTAGCTAATTTAAGCAAAAAGAGATTTATTACAGTTATTGGTTGCCAGAAGGACTAAAGAAAAGCAGCTCTAGCCTGAGATCTGAATGTGGACGGTCATAATCACATGTAGACCTGAGCCATCAGGGGAGCCACTGGCCCTCCCAAAATCAGGACATCTCAGCTGTTTCTGAAAGCCAACGCAGCTGCAGTTCCCAAAACACAAAAACAGAACGGGTTTCTCATACACCATATTTACCCATAGGACATATTTACAAACTCCAAAATTCCAACTAATTCTGGTTGGTAGATCTGACAATACATCTAAAATTTTAATTTCAGCTGAGTCTGAAAATTGCTGTTTTTGGCTTTCTAGCTTCTACACCCATGAATGGGGTTGGACCGATCAATGAACCAACAGTATCTGTCACAGTGGTTATTATCCCATTTTTCACAGGAAAGATGAAATTTAGGGAGGATCTACATATAACAAATACATGATGCAGCAGGGCTGTGAGTCAGATATAACCCAGATATTGATATCACCACTCCGTTCCATTACTCTACCAGCTGGACAAACAATTATATTCTTAGTTATAAAATACTTAAGTCCAGAAGACAGAGGCAGAGTATTTGTGGATTAAAGGAGTGTGGACTAAAGGAGCAAAAGGTGCTAGGACTGACGGGGAAGGGGGAAAGTCCTAATGCTGAGAGTCACAAAGACTTTCTTAAGGACACAGCCACTTACCATATTCTGTGAAAGACACGAAGAATTTAAATACATGTATCCAGAAAAAGACAGGCCTTACAGAAAGAAAAGAAAAAATGGAGTAAAGACATAAGGCAAATGATTATGATGAAGTACAATTTTGGTTAAGATACAGGTAAATGGCCAGGTGCGTTGGCTCACGCCTGTAATCCCAGTACTTTGGGAGGCCAAGGCGGGCGGATCACGAGGTCAGGCATCTCTACTAAAAATACAAAAATACAAAAAATTAGCTGGGCGTGGTGGCAGGTGCCTGTAGTCCCAGCTACTCAGGAGGCTGAGGCAGGAGAATGGCGTGAACCCAAGAGGCAGAGCTTGCAGTGAGCTGAGATCTGGCCACTGCACTTCAGCCTGGGCAACAGAGTGAGACTCCGTCTCAAAGAAAAAAAAAAAAAACAAAAAACAAAAACAAACAAACAAAAAAAAGATACAGGTAAATGAGGCGGAGTAGGGGAAAATAAATTATAAAGAAATGTGTTTTCTCATCATGTTGGGCTTTCTCATCGTGTAGGCATCTGGGCTCTAGAATGTCGTTTCTGAGTTTCGCAATGGGAAGTGTTATGGTCAGGTTTATGCTTCAGGAAAATCAATCTCTTTATCAGTGTGCCTTAGTAATTGGATAAAATTTTCCATAAAATGTACTTACAATAGAATCAGAATTGGTTACTGACACAGTTACCGTTTCAAGGCTTTTCTCTCCTTTGACCTGGACATTTAGAAGGGGGCTACGAGAATGAAAGTTGGAATCAATGGGATATACACAGGCCTTCATTCAATATAAAACTAGTAGTGTTCTGCTATTCACAAAACATTCATATTCTATAGACATTTTTATTATGTAAACAGGTAGGGAAGGAAGCCTTTGACAGTCACCAAAGGAAGAAAAAGATCATTGAAAAGTGAGATGTGAATATAAATACTTACAAATTTCTTCATAAAAAATACCTAAAAGGACTTTAGTACTGTGTTTGGAAAATTTTAAAACTATATATGGTACAAAAGAGTCCATCATATAGCCTACTTGGATATACACAGACTCACTAAAATGGGAGAAAAACATTCTCACATTTCATGTGACTGATAAAGTGTGAGGAGATTCAGAATAAAATAAGAATCCACTCCATGGGAAGCCAGCCCCAGATGGGAGGCCTGGACTAAACTGTCTAGCCTCATGACTATAAATTTTGCAGAAGCAAATCCTACAGTAAGGGCAGCAAAAAAGGAAGTGAACCCACTCTAATTGAGAAACAATTATTTTGTGATAAAAGTACTTGCTCTGAATATGATTTTGGCACAGAACTTGGGTTTAGGCCCATTGTTCCACCGGAAACAGACCCATGCACACACACATACACAGGCACACAGGCACTCTAAAAAAACAATGGTATATCTGTTATCGTAACTAATGAAAAGCCAGGGCCCAGGCACTTGTCCCTCGCTTAGCTTGTAATGGAGCTTTGCAGAGTGCACATACAGAAGCATGTCTCCAGGGCTAGTCTTGGTGAGGGAGAATTTCTGCCATCCTAGCCCTACTGGCAAAGCAACATTTAAAATAAGAGAAATAAAATGAGAATTCACATTTATGGGCATGGTGTTAGAAGAGATCAAGTAATAATTCAATGTAGTAACTGCAACAGGCCTTTAAAAATAGACATTGAAGACAATAGAAGTTTGTCATTTCCCACAAGATCATTGCTTTCTAATGAGCTGGGTAAGTGTGAATTCTGCGCATCCAGGTGGCGACCGGGAGGATGGGAATGGGAGAAACTGACAGTGGAAGTGTCCTTGGTCTGGGGAAGGGTAGGCCCAGGGGGAGCTAGAGAGGGCAGAGGGCCCCATGGCTCTGCTGCAGGATTCAAGGAGAGAGGGCAGGAGGTACCTGCAGATTTGAAATGAATTTATAATTTAAAAAATTTTTCCAATATAAATTATTCTTCCCCTTTTTCCCCCCAGTTGCTGAATGAGACCCATGTGATTGTTAAGGCCATAGCAAACGTGGATCTCCTTGGGCGTGTTAAGGGGTTTGCTGTAGCTCCAGGGACCTGTGTGAGAGGAAAACCTGGAAGGGAAGCTACACATTGGATTGCATATCCACAAATGATAATAATAGTAATAATATTTCTTTATCAGAGAAAAATGAAAACATTCTCATGAAATTCAGGAGAAACACCTAACTTGGCAGCTCTACTTGAAAATCTGTGTCTTTTACACCCTTAATGTGGGCAGCTAGAAATGTTTGTATTCTATGCCCTGGTCTGAGGGAGTGGGACCACAGACCCGGGAGCCTTGTGCTGTCCTCCTCAGTGCTGAAAATGATGTTCACATGAGGTGGAAAAGGCATCTCCATTACATTAATGTTCACTATGAGGCAAAGTGTGGCACTGTTTAAAGCATGTGGCCTCAAAGAGCTAAAGCACACACACATGCCTATGTATGTGCAAATGGGCAAATATGTACATATATACTCATATAATCACACATGCATCTACACATTCACTCAGACACATGCATATATGTGCAGGCATATGTATATACATATGCAAATACATATACGTGTATATATGTGCAGGCATATGTATATACATATGCAAATACATATACGTGTATATATGTGCAGGCATATGTATATACATATGCACATATATACATATATGTACACACACATGCACATATATGTATACACATATAGTCCAATAGTCCAATATATACACATACACAGATACACACAGACATATACATATATGGCTTCAACCAAACGTCTCATATAAAACAAGACTGCATTTTTTCCTGGTAAATGAACAGAGTGTTTGAAATGATGTTTGACAACAGCAGGAGAGCACAGGCAGCCGGCACACAACACGCCATGCTGCTGATAGAAATGCACGTGGGCAAACACCATCATGGAGGATCATCTGACATTATTTCTGGAAGCAAGAACCACACCTGTGCATGGTGAGGTTTTCTGTTATTGCGATTTTATACTAAAGACAAATAAAAATTTACATGAATACTTACCAACAAGCACATTTATTGTATCAGAAATAAAAAATAAAATACATATTTAATAGTACAGATTTGGTGAAGTAAATGGTGGTGCATACTTAAAATGAAAGAGTAAGCAGTCATTTAGGATGATGTTATATTAATAAATATAGTTATGTATGAAGATAGAGTGAAATAAAAGTAGCTTATAAAACAAGTTATACACTATGAGCCATTTATATAAGTAGTGTTCAAAAATCAGAGCAGTAAATATAATAGTTGCAGTTATTTTTGAAGTGGAGAGAGGTGATTTTTGTTTACATTCCCTTTGCATGTGTTTTCAAAATATTTCTGACTTATGATTATATAATAAATATATGTACATGTACTCTGTCCTTCATATTGAACACTGCCATTTGTCTCTATGTGAATTTCTTCTAACTTTTCTATTTTCATTATGTAATGTCCTTCAGACCTAGTCATGATTTTTTGATAGTTTTTTTTTGTTTGTTTGTTTGAGACGGAGTCTTGCTCTGTCGCCCAGGCTGGAGTGCAGTGGCCGGATCTCAGCTCACTGCAAGCTCTGCCTCCCGGGTTCACACCATTCTCCTGCCTCAGCCTCCTGAGTAGCTGGGACTACAGGCACCCACCACCTCGCCTGGCTAGTTTTTTGTATTTTTTAGTAGAGACGGGGTTTCACTGTGTTAGCCAGGATGGTCTCGATCTCCTGACCTCGTGATCCACCCGTCATGTTACTTTCGCGCAATATTTTGATGATATATTTTTAGCAACCAAATGTTATGAGACAAATTAGTAAAACAATAGGAAATCAAACTATGGTCTGTAACAATTTGTAAAGTCCAACAGTGAATTTATTAAGGTGTTTTACCAGAAGAAAAATTAGACTGCCAAGTGCTGTCATGAGAGAGGGAGGTATCACTGCCCGTCCTAGGTCACAAAGCTGTTTTGTTGCTAATGAGCTGAAAATCTCACTGAGCATGTTCGCAAGTATGTGTGTATATGTAAACATGTATTCTTCCTATTGTATATTTAATCATCTATTTGCTTTGCTCAGTAGCCCTCCACTTCTGTTAAGATAATGCTTGAGAAAGAGAAATTTCCTGAGGTTTAGGCATTTTGTGTTTAGGAACCATGTGCTCAAACACTATTTCTTGATGAATTTCAAGTCTGAACTTCTAAGATTAAGGAAATGTGACACCTCATCTAAATAAAATGTAGGCAAGAGGGTGCCACATGGGGAAGAATCCAAGAGGCCAGGATTTAAGTCCCAGTTCCATATTGGAAAATGGTTTCATTGTGTACCTGTTTCTTAATCTCTCTGAGTCTTAATTAACTGGCTACCAAATGAGCTTCAGAATGTTTTCTCTATTTCGGTCACATCCGTTGTCATAAGAACCAATTTATGCCAAGTTTCATGACAATTTCACCAGTGTAAGCTTTTGTTTAAATCATAAATATTGAATTAACAAATAAAAGAAATAATGAGTTAATAAGAAATAATTTAAGTATAAATATAAGATGATCCTATTATTATTACCTCCATAATTCTCTGTTTCCTTATTCGGAAATGTTGGCTACTTCACAACACAACTCTGCCTCTCTCAGAACTAATCAAAGCCTTGATATAAAATAAGCAGGACTAAGAGGAGCTACTGACATCTACCCGCCCCCCATGAAAACAGAGTAAAGACCAGAGACAAAATTTTCAATCTGACACACAAAGCAAAATTAAAACAATAATACATAAAAATAATGATAAAAGTATACACAAAACAAATAGATCTTTATGCTGGTGTTAAGCAGTGTCGTAAATATTTTCTGTAGATCAATTTATGGTATCCATACAGTAATCCTATTGTTGATACTATTAGTATCTCTATTTTATATATGAGGAAACTGAGACTGATTAACTTGGCCAAGATTACACAGGTAGGAACGTATCCTGCGGATCTGTCCCCACCGGCAATGCACTTAGCCATTATCCTGTGCAACTTCTATCTTCAAATGATTCTGAAGAAAACCCAGTGGGAAATAGAGCTTTTCTTAAGACGCTGCTCTCAATGGATCCTGTGTTCCTGCTTATGACTTTTAGAGCACAGCAATGCCTTGATGAAAATGGGAAGGGATTTCTACAAATGTCATTTCTCTCAGGAAGGGTCTGGAGTCAGGTGGACCTGAGTGTTTAAATACACATCCTGCCTCTCATTAGCTTTGCTGCTGAGCTCTTGCCTTTTCCAAGCCCCACTTTCTTCACATTAAATATAGAGAATAATGAATATTTCATGGGGCTATTGTGAAGATCAAACAAAATATCTATAAGTAGTCCTACTACAATGCCTTTCAGAGTAGGAAATCCATATATGTGTTATCCATTCTCCTCCATATCAAACAGGATCCCACAGTCTATTGCGGTGTAGACTTTGCCCGATAGGCACTAATTGGAATGCCTAACTGGTCCCCACTTTCTGGTCATTCTTTCACTGAAGTCTCTTCAATTTTTCATCAAAACACTGACCACCATTTATCAAGTTCTGCCATGTTCCTTTTGTTTACAATTTGTACCCAGAAGCACAGAGACACGAAATTGAAGGTTTAAGATAATGGTAGGGCTCAGAGTCAAAGTCAACAGACTCAGGGAGAGCTTCGTTTCTTTCCTTAGGTTTATCTTTTTTCCTTTTTCTACTTATAAAGAAATTGTTGTTCTTCTCATTAGCTTGTTTAAGGCTCGCCCTCGTTGCTATCTGTTGCTTGCAAACCAAGAACTCCAAGAGGCTCTTCTCAGCCCCTGAAAACTGCCACTTCCACTAACACCCAGAACAAAGAATCTGGATAATTGTCTTAAACATGAACACCAGTGATGATGGTTACTAAGATGAGGTATGATCACTTAGTTTTCTTCCCTAAATGTAACTATATTGTAATTCTTTATTTTAGATATTTGAAAAATGTGTGTTTTATAAGACACCTTATCAAGCAGAGATTAATTCTTCTATAACATCATGACATTTATAGGTCGTCCATTATTACTCATGGGAAATAACAAGACTTAAGTTTGCATATATGTCTCATTCCACCACCAACTTGAAAATAATGGATGCAGGGCAGGTGAGCCCGAACGTTGAGCTTAGCCAGTGAGGGTTCTTGGCTTTGCCCAGGAAAGAATTCAAAGGCCAGCCGTAGACAGAAGAAAATAGCTTTATCGAAGGGGCAGTGTTACTGCCCTGTGACTGCTCCTGAAGAGCAGGGATACCCCATAAGCAGAGCAGCAGCTCAGGGCAGTTTTCAGTCATATTTATACCTACTTTTAATTGCATGCAGATTAAGGGGCAGTTCATCCAGAAATTTCTAGGAAAGTGGTAGGAATCATTGGGCTATTGCCATGGAAAGGGATGGTAATGCCCAAGTGTTGCCATGACAATGGTAAATTGACATGGCACACTGGTGGGCATGTTTGACTGAAAGATGCTTTTATCCTTGTCCTGTTTTAGCTAGTCCTCATTCTGGTCCGCTAAGTCCTGGCTCTGGAGTCAAGTCATGCCTCCTACATTATAATTGGTAGGAAAAATTAAAAGGAAAATACTTTTGAATTGATAAAGTACTCAAGAAAATATCAAGAACTCTGAGTATATTCACAGCACTCTGAAATTGACTTGTAATTGGGTACACTGTATACCGCTCCAGTGACGGGTGCACCAAAATCTCAGAAATCACCACTAAAGAACTTATTCATGTAACCAAACACCACCAGTTCCCCAAAAACCTATGTAAATAAAATATAAAAAATAAAATAAAAGACTTGTAAGATGCAATACATACAAATTCTTAGGTCAAAGAATATAAATACACTTGTTTTATCTTTTTGATATGGAATTTTCTTGTTAATTTTGATTTTCTCTCAAAGTCATTTTGGATATCTGTCATAATGTAATAATGTCTTTAAAACACGTATTTAAACCCTAAACTTTAAAAATCATTTAAAAGATCTTAGATTTATGGTGCTGTATCTGTCAGGCCTTCAGGATTCCAACCACATACAGAAATTTTGATCTCTTCCAGACTGGATGTGAGCTCTAGGACCAGGGGCTGAGTGAAAGCCGTGGCTTCTAGCCAATGACAACAAAATGCAAGCTTCACTGGCATTGTGTTTCCAAACACAGCCAAGTTAAACTGCATTATTATACTGTTAGCAACACTACAACTTCCCAGAAAATTGTGTGTTTTGTTAATACAGGAACACGCTGGCAATTAGCAGATGTGCTTGATTTAAAATGGGAATGTGCTTATTCAGTGTAAATACTGTATGACATTATTCTGCATCATTTCGGTTGCAGTTTCCTTGCATTGGAACATCTATTGGCAGGACAAGTTAATGATTGACAATATTGACAATATACGCAATTAAATTGTGTAAATAGAGACAAAATTTGTTTCGTTTTGTTTGAATCAGAAGGGGCATCTCCCTAATAAAATATGCCTACTTATAAGAGGAATAGCTTTGCCTCAAAAAAAAATTAGTAGACGGATAGGCTAGAAGTGAGCATTTCTCCAGGGAGAATAAAAGGTGCACCGCAGTGAAGAGGCTGACGCAGAAAGGACCACACCCACGACCTGAAAGGAGTAGAGTTGTTTTTCTTTTAAAGTTGCCTTTTAGATGAATACACGCAGTTCTCTGGCAAATGCCACGTCAGTATGTGAAAGAATCGAGCACGCATGCTTGGGATCATCCAACTCTATTTGTACTAGCCCATGAATGCAAAGGAAAAATAAAAAGCTACCATAAAACTCCCAGCAAATCCCTTTTCCTCGTGGCTCTAATTCCTTTTTTTTTTTTTTTTTTTTTTTTTTTTT
>NW_016812757.1:689050-734415 GCF_001698545.2 Rhinopithecus bieti
TGCATAACGTGCAGGTTTGTTACATATGTATACTTATGCCATGTTGGTGGGAGAAAATTTTTGCAACCTACTCATCTGACAAAGGGCTAATATCCAGAATCTACAAAGAACTCAAACAAATATACGAGAAAAAAACAAACAACCCCATCAAAAGTGGGGAAAGGATATGAACAGACATTTCTCAAAAGAAGATATTCATACAGCCAACAGACACATGAAAAAGGCTCTAATTCCTACAAGCAACACAGTAAAACCAGCACCTACCGAGAGAAGGAGCTGAGGTCGTCCAGGCCGGCGCGTGTGTCCCGCCAGGGCTCAGGGTGTGTGCACTGTGGGTCCCAGGTTCTGCCAGCGATGGAGACGGACGGGGTCTTCTCCCGAGAACAAACGACGGCCCAGCAGGAGGCGGTCATCTCAGGACACCGACGGGGGGCCTGGAGGTTGCTCAGTGAGGCCTGTGGGCACTGAGGCGGGCTGGGGCCTCCGGGCCAGGGCGGGTGAGGCCCCCGGAGTCCCCTAGACTGCACAGCAGGGGCCAGCCTGGCCGGGCTCCTCGCCGCCCACGGGGGTTGAAGGCAGGTGTCACACAGCCTGCCTAAAATAACAATTGGTCACAGGCAGCGCCCGGGAAAGGCAATTCCCCTGCAGATAGAAAAAACCTGAAGCTGGTGATGAGCAGCTTCCTGATCGGATCTGGGGAGTTGGGCAAGTGCCGTTCACGCAAGCGCACTAAGAGGCAAAATGGTGGCGTCCGAGATTTGACCTTCCAGGGCGCTCCAGAGAAACGAGAGGAACGTGCCAGGTTAATATGTGTACAACTGCAGTAAACAACCTGGCCATGCTCCCCTCCCAAGCCCTAACAGCTCACTACACAGGTGGGCAGCCCACCCTAAGGGAAGAATCAGGGGAGGAAGGACGCAAGACCCTGGAAGCATGTCAACGTGTAAAACCCAAGACAGAGGTCAAACCCTGCGCTTGTCCTTCGAGTCTCCCGCTTGGGCCTCTTCCAAGTGTACTCCCCTTCCTTTCATTCCTGCTCTAAAGCTTTTCAATAAACTTTCCCTCCTGTGCTAAAAGTTGCCTCAGTTTCTCCTTCTGCCTTATGCCCCTCTGTTGAATTCTTTCCTCTGAGGAGGCAAGAATTGAGGTTGCTGCACGTACAGCTTCACCACCAAAAAGACAAGCAGTTGAATTTCAACTTCCAAAGTCCAGTGTGAGAGCTGGCTGACATAAGTCACTTCAAAGTGATATGGAGATATTTTTATTCATACTTATTTTATAGACAGAAATGTGAATATGTTGCATTTATAGACAGAAACGTGAATGTGTTACTTTCTTCACAAATTTAAAATAATTAAAGAAAACGTCATTTGGGGTTGTTGACCAGTTTTACTTTTATTCATCAAGTGAGTAAAATATCAGACAGCTCTAATTTAGACTGATATTTTCGTAGAGTGAAAATCTTTAAAAGTTATATACTGCATCTTCTTAAGCAACCATGAAGAAAGAATTCTATTTTCTTTGGAAGACAATTTTAAATTTTTTCTAATATTTTAGCTAATGGCAGTATATGATCATTTCTAAAAATTTAAAATGCAAATACCCCTTAAAGTTACATTGATCATATCACACCCCCAAAAAATGGTGTTAATATTTGTGATATATGCTTTCAAACACTTTTGACCAGGTGTATGGGTAACAAAAAATGTCATACATATGACATAGTTTGATTTTTGTATAGCTATGTATATCCATATACATACTAAGCATATAGATATTCCAAATGTTATATGCTTCTGGAGTGCATGTGTAGTGAAATATTCTATGTGTTTTTTAATGTTGTATGCTTTTTAATCTTTTCAATATATCCCAATGTTTTGAAGTGTTTTTCAAATGCATGAAAATGGCTGCACAGCATTCTGTCATTTGAGTGTGTAATATATAAAACACTTATTCAAAATAGTTGTGCTTATCTCGTAATGTTTTCACTTTTAAAATCTAGACATGAAATTCCAGGATAAACTGGTAGAGTCATGTTCAGGGTCGTGGGGTACTTTTCACAAGTAGCTCTCAGAAAGCTATGACCAGCTTAGCTTCTCCCAAGCAGTGTATCAGTTCCTTTTTCACTGCACCCTTGACAAACCTGGAGGCTTAAAAAACATGTCAGCATGACATGTGAAAGATGTCTTTACTTGTTGGGATTTTTACTCATTTGTTTTTTTGAAAACTACATTGACTCTTCACACTATGATGTGAGCTGTTTATCTCCTTGCTGTGTTCTTTATTGTAGACACATTTTTCATAATAATCCAATATTTTTATTCATGTATAACATGCCTCTTAATTCTATTTATGATGCTCTTCAATGTAAAAATGTCATGAAATGTTTATGCTTGCAAGTTGTTAAATTCCACTGTTGAATTACTGACATTTTCTCCTTATATTTACTTTTTTAACAAATAAATCTGATTAGTCTGAAATTTTAAATAATGAAAATTAGTATTATAATTGTCAGGTTGCTAGCAATTTCCCCAGTATCATTTAATAATTTGTCCATCTTTGCCCCCCTGATTTGTACTGTACTAATTTCTTCAATGTGCTATTTTGTTTTTCTGAAATAATTCCATTCTTTGTCCATCGTTAGGTAAATACCACTCTGCTTTATTTATTTCAGAGCTAAAATGTACTTTCATGTCTCCTGGCCCCATTATGTCTATTTTATTTTATCTGTAGTTTCCTGTATTCCCCTTCAAATAGGAATATTTCTATGATATTCCCAAAAATAGGGGATTTGGCTTCTAATTTCATTAACTCACTAATTCATTTTGAGAAGATTACACATTTTACAGGACTAGTCTTTGCCTCAAGGAAGTATATGTGTCCTTTTATGTGCTTCTATTTTTGCTTGTTTCATCAGTTATATTTTGTAAATTTCTCGCTATGCTTCTAACATATTTATGTTTAAATTTTATATTTATACAAAATATAAAATATGTTTATATTAAAAGATGGCATTTAAATAGGTTTAAATACTTATATCTTGGTCTCCAAATCCCACTCTTCACTAGCATGAACCTAAGTTCCTGGAAGAAGCAGTTTGCCAGTTTGGAGACCAGGAAAATACAAGCGAGTGTAGGACATCTCATGCTGGTAAACAAGAAAATACTCAAACATCAATGGGATGTGGGGTGTGGCTGAAGGGGAGGAGGAGAGGGCTCCTGCAGGGCCTGCGATTTTCTACCTCTTGAACTCAGTGCAGGGTACACAGGTGGGCTCACATTGTGAAAATTAATTGAGCCTGTACAGAGTTTCAGTAAGTCCTGTGTGTGTGTGTGTGTGTGTGTATGTGTGCACGTGTGTGTGTAGAACGCTTCAACAGAAGGTTTGAAAACTATGAATAAGAATGTCAAAAAGATAATTCTAAGGGGCGCCTACTGGCTAAGTTTGGAACAATTTCACTGTGAAGTTACTAATGATACCAATGAATAATAATAGATTGAAAATAAAATGAATGTAAATCAAGATTTTTTAAAAAATGAATGTACAGGGAATGGTTTAAACTCTACTTCACAGAAGAATGTCAGTTAGTAAATATTGAAATGTAGAAGGAATAAAATAACTACAAAGTAAGTGCAATAATTGTTTCAGGGAAGAACAATCAATGAGTGAAAAAATCATCGGATTTATTGTTACAGATTACTTATTAATTGCAAATGAACATGTATCTTTACAGTGAACAAATCTAGCAGACAATACCTTAAGTTGTTAAATTTAGCATCACCAATATTGGAGCAACCTGACATCAAATTTCCTCTGATGAAAGGTGATAGGAATTAAAAAAAAAAAAAAAAAATTGACTGTGCAGTATGTTACCTAAACTACTTAACATAAATAAAGGGGAAATAATCAGACTAATCTAGATTGTAGACATTCTCCAAAATGACAAGCACTTATCCTTTAAAGTTATCAATAACATGAAGCTTTAAAAATGCAAGTGAAATATTTGAAAGGAGATAAAGAGAAAAACTAAATTCAAAGGGTAATCCTTCGTTGAATCCTTGGTGGGGCATGTGTGAAAACACACCAAGTTCTATTTCCACAGGCCCTCCTGCTAAAACCTGAGGGCAGTGAGATGTTGCAGCCACATCCTTAGCTAGGAGCATTAAAATGTATTTATTTTCAAATGAAAATTCTGTTTTATTTTACTACAACACATAAATTTATCCTTAATTTAGTAAATATAAAAATACAAAAAATGAAGAAATGTAACCATATTCCTTCTTTGCAAAAGACAAAGCCTGTATTTTGGTCTATTTTTGCCCATACTGGTTTTATTCATAGAGATTATTTTTATTCATGCTTTAATAATTATGGATTTATTTTTATTTATCAAATATTTATTAATCCCCTTCAGTAAACAGAATATAGAAGCAGGTTTCTGTGAATGAGATAACACTTAAACTTTTTAAGGCATAGGATGTACATGCTATGGTTCTAGTTGACATTTACATCCAAGCTGTTCAACCTCCCTACACCTAAATGTATACTTTAACTTCCTTCCAACTGTATCATCGTTCACNCATTAAAATGTATTTATTTTCAAATGAAAATTCTGTTTTATTTTACTACAACACATAAATTTATCCTTAATTTAGTAAATATAAAATACAAAAAATGAAGAAATGTAACCATATTCCTTCTTTGCAAAAGACAAAGCCTGTATTTTGGTCTATTTTGCCCATACTGGTTTTATTCATAGAGATTATTTTATTCATGCTTTAATAATTATGGATTTATTTTATTTATCAAATATTTATTAATCCCCTTCAGTAAACAGAATATAGAAGCAGGTTTCTGTGAATGAGATAACACTTAAACTTTTAAGGCATAGGATGTACATGCTATGGTTCTAGTTGACATTTACATCCAAGCTGTTCAACCTCCCTACACCTAAATGTATACTTTAACTTCCTTCCAACTGTATCATCGTTCACAGAAAACACAATCTTTTTTCAAAACACGGGACAGAAATAATGGTGGTTTACACTAGGGTAGTAAAATATGAGAATAAAAGGCATATTATTTAATAAAATATTGAATTAAAATAAACCATAAAACATGGGATCAATTCAGAAAAAAAATAGAGATAATTTTGAAGGTTGGCATGAATAGTTTATTTGGTTGCTAATGTGAATTCCACACATAGGAAAGCTAAAAGGTGGTCATTGGTTTTCATGATGATATTAGTGAGAACAGATTTGGTTTAACAGTAGAAGCTGAATTCAAACTGAGGGAGTATCTGAGTCTGTTCTGACTGCCATAGCAAAATACCTTAGGCTGGGCACTTTATAAATCACAGAGATTTACTGCTTACAGTTCTGAAGGCTGGGAAGTTCAAGATGGAGGCAACAGCAGGTGTGATGTCTTATGAGGGCTCAGCCTCTGCTTCAAAGATGGCACCTTCCTGCTGTTTTCTCCCATGGCAGAAGAGGCAAACAAGGTCCTCGAGGCCTCTTTTATAAGGGCTCTGATCCCATTCATTAGCAAAGGCCCTCATGACCAAATCATCTCTGAGGCGTCCCACCTCTTAATGCTATTGTATTGGGGATTCGATTTTAACTTACGAGTTTTGGAAGAACACAGACATTTAGACCATAGCAATGGGGTTGAGGAATAAAAAAGATGTAAGAAAATGGAAGGTTTTATTTAGAGAAAAACACTTTTGAAGACAATGACCATAAGAGAAAGAAGATCTGAGAGAAAAAAAATCAGAGGGTATTATGGAATCAAAGAAAGGCTCCTAAAATGAAAGACCTTCAATGACACTGGGAGAGAATAAGGAGTGATCCATCCTGGAGTTAATGGAAAGCAGACATGATTAACAGTCATTAACAGTATAAAGGCCCTGAAAATGAAGGCAGTGGGATTTGGTGAACATAAAAAGAAGCTGGCTTTAGGAGAAAAAACAATTTGTTTTTTGTAACAGAGGTTAATGAAGGATTTTCAGGTATACAGTCATATTTACTACAAATATTGTTTCTGCCCATGTATTTATAAAATCAGTAAGTTCTCTTTGTCTTATTTAATTTCCTTAGCTAGCACTGCCAGAGCCATGTTAAATGTTCCCTTTATGGGAAACATGTAATTTTAATCATGTTGGTAATGTACAAATCTGTTTCTGTATTATTATTACCATTATTTATTCAGTAATTATGTAAAATAACATTTTTGTTGTCAATAAATATATTTAAATAATTTGAATTATTATGTTTATTATATCAATAATTGATACCTGAAAATGGCTTGCTTTCATATTAAGTAACCTCTCAGAGACATATTGTGTGCTTAATACATATATATTGCATGCTTAATACAATGGCATTACGAGGTGGGACCTCTCAGAGACAATTTGGTCATGAGGGCCTTTCAACCTCTAAGTAAAAGCTATGTAGATTTTCTTCACAATTAGAAAATGAGAAATGAGGAAACAAATAATACAGATATAGAACCTTTGTTATAGCATGAAAATAAATTTACTTAAAACTGTAATCTGTAATAACCAGGGAGGTATTTCATGTTTCTGTAGTGAAAATAACTGCAGAAGAAGCAAAGGGGAAGACCTAAAATATTAATATCTGTTATTTGTTCCTTTCTGATTTTGGCAAGTTGTTGCAAGAAAGAGATGAGCTTAAGAAAAGAGTGGTGATTTTGAAAACAAAGATGTATGGCAACAGAGTCTAGCTGGAATTAGACTCTCGCAGATTTGGAAAAGCAGTTGCTTTTCTATCCCAAACAGCAGGAAATATGTGTATAGTTAATGCTTTTGTCAAGTTCTTTCATTTAGGTTTTCTTGTCAAATATGTGGTAATAGGTGTCTCAAAACTTCCAAGTAGCTACTATTAAAATGAAGAAAAGAAGAATGAGCCCAGCATTGGAGCATATAAATAAGAAAATCTTTTTTCAAAAGCAAATCCAGGTAAGAATGTGGAGGGTTGCTAACTGGTACAGAGTATAATCAAAATAAATAAAACAAAACCCAATCAATTTTTGCAATATTTAATGAATATTCACTTTAATCTTTGAAGCAACCTCTATACTCCCAAATTCACCATAGCAGGAAGTAATCTACAAAAGTAGCATGTCCTTCATAGAGGGAACACTGTATGAGATCCTTTTCAAATAGAGCCAGGTGGGGTCACAGACAATGACGAGCTCACAGATGACAAAGCCAGTGACCCGTACCACCTTGGACAACGAAGCCCTTCCCAGAGAGTAGAACTAGGGCTTCACCAAGGAATATACACTAACGCCTGGGCTTTGGGGTTTGGAGCTCCTCCCAAACAGGACTTACTGATTCTATGAATTGTTGTATTTTGTATCTCACCTTCTTTACTCTTTTCCAATGGAGATTTTTATTGTGATACTCTTGTTCCTGATCTGCCATATATTTTGTTTAGTAGGGAACAGATCATTTACGTCTTAATCTAAAGATCACGAGACAATGGGGCTCTATGTTCACAGCTTGCAGAGAAAACTCTACATTCTTCAAAATCCTGGACTTTGATCTGGATGCAATGTAATGAAAGTTCAGGTTTCTTGCCTTGGGGTAAGTGTATTATGTACAGGAAGCAAAGTTTGCACAGCTATTTTATAGGTCATTAGTTGTTTCTTCCTTCCTGATTACACAGCCACCCAGCTAGAGATAACCTTTTCTACTTCCCTTCTAGGTAGGTGGAGCCGTGTGCGCAGGGTTTTGCCAATGAACGTGACAAGGAACTAGGTATAAAGCAGCCACTGCTCTTGTTATGAAATGTTTCCCCTCTCCGCAGCCTGGAACCATATACAAGGTGGTGGCATCTTCAAGTCTACAAATGGAAGACAAAACCTGGGAGTGAAGCGGCTAGAAGAGAAAATAAATGTGGCTTTTATGTGGCCTTAAGAGGAATTACGGCCCACCAAACCTGAATCAGTTGTAACATTAACTGAGAAACAAACTCTGTATTAAATGTTTTGCACTTGAGAGGCCCTTCAAGCATCTTAACCTTTGCCCTAATTAATACACAGTCCTTTCATTAATGAGACTCAACCCCACTTGGTTATGTTCTATGATCTTTTGACATGCCACTGGAATCATCATGCTGATATTTTGTGTCATTGTGTAAACTCTATATTAGTTTTTTTTTTAATCCCCTGGGGATTCGCTGCCTACAAATTGCCTATAGACAGGCAACACAAACAATCTGAACCTACTGCATCTTCAATCAGCAATTCGGAGACACTGAAATTTGCCTCTTCAAGTTGATCTTGGGTAATGACTTGAGGATAAGCATCAGCAGGGCATTTATTTTAAGTCTCAAGGACTGTCTAGTACAGAAAAGGTGGAGTTTTGCTAGTCTTCCTAGAAACTAAAACAATATTGCCGTAGCAGATGATTAAAACAAGAAGGAATTTAGATCAGCCTGGCCATCAAACTAAAACCCCATCTCTACCAAAAAATACAAAAATTAGACAGGCATAGTGGTGTGCACTTGCAGTCTCAGCTACTTGGGAGGCTGAGGCAGGAGGATTCCTGGAATCCAGGAGGCAGAAGTTGCAAAGAGCCAAGATTGTGCCACTGTACTGGGTGACAGAGCAAGACCCTGTCTCAAAAAAAAAAAAAAAAAAGAAAGAAAAGAAAAGAAAAAATTTAGGAAGTCTGAAAAGTGTAGAAAAATACATTAACACATTGAGCTTTTCAAGGCAGTCTTTATCACCACAGGAAACAAAAGTCAGCCAGGCACGGTAGCTCACACTTGTAATCCTAGCACTTTGGGAGGCTAAGGTGGGAGGATCACAATGTCAAGAGATGGAGACCATCCTGGCCAACATGGTGAAACCCCATCTCTACTAAAAATACAAAAATTAGCTGGGCGTGGTAGTGTGCGCCTGTAGTCCCAGCTACTCAGGAGGCTGAGGCAGGAGAATCGCTTGAACCTGGGAAGCGGAGGTTGCAGTGAGCCGAGATCATGCCACTGCACAGAGCAAGTGTGCAGTGGCAACAGAGCAAGACTCTGTCTGGAAAAAAAAAAAAATCAAAACAAAGGCATTTAACAAGCAAATGTCAACCGAATTAAAACATTCATAAAAGTAGACCTCTGAACTCAGGGAAGGAAGGGCACAGTGCGCAAAAGCAGGCGACTTTAATCATTATGTACAAAAGGTGAGGTGCAGGGCTAAGTACTACAAATAAAATGATAGATCTAATTTATAATAACTTGTGAAATAGTTATTTTATTTTTACTATGGAGAAATAGTTACTGACAACTATTAATACATAGTTCTTTTCAAGGAGCAGAACAAAGCACTAAAAAAGACATTGAACTAGAGTCTAGCAGTTCAACATTTTGTTCTATCAGTAACTAGTGGCATCTGCCTCCACTGTCTTATCTAGAAAAAAGTGAGAATAAACCACTTGGCTCTCCTATTCAAAAAAATGTGCTGAGAATCACATGTTTTGATACCTACATAATACTCTGGAAAATCATAAAACTAGAATCAATTTATCTCTGTGCAAATATATACAACATAAAATTGTAGGACTGGGCACAGTGGCTCATGCCTCTAATCCTGGCACTTTGGAAGGCCGAGGCAGGTGGATCACCTGAGGTCAGAGTTCAAGACTAGCCTGGCCAACATGGTGAAACCCAGTCTCTACAAAAATACAAAAATCAGTTGGGCATGATGGCAGGTGCCTGTAATCTCAGCTACTCGGGAGGCTGAAGCAGAAGAGAATCACTTGAACCCGGGAGGTGGAGGTTGCAGTGAGCCTAGATGGCACCACTGCACTCCAGCATGGGTGACAGAGCGAGACTTTGGGGAAAAAAAATCATAAAATTGCCATTTTAACTATTTTAAGTGTACAATTCAGTGACATTATTTACCTTCACAATGCTCAATTTGCCTTTGTAATCTATGAGATTGAAATTTGAGGTACGATATCTCTAGGAAATCAAAACATCATGTTTATCTTATTTGAGGCTTAAGGGCAGGAAATAATCAACTACTTAAAAGAACCATATAGTTCAACTGAGGTATAAACAGATAAAAAGCCATACAATGCCACGTTTTAGATGGCAGGAAATGTGTGATCAAATTCTGTGATATGAGTTATCTATAAATTAATCACAATTAACTGGACTTCGTATCACTGTTTATTAACAGTCATATACATCTTGGGCTTGGGTAACCATCATGCATCAAGGGCAGGAGAAAGGAACACAGATCAATAGACTGTTCACACAAACCCGGGACACTTTTTAGAAAAGAGCATTGTAAAGTATGTCTACAGTAGTGAAATGTACAATAATTGGATACCATTAGTAGAGTTTTTGTTGTTGCTGTGTGTGTTTTTTTTTTTTGAGACGGAGTTTTTCTTTTGTTGCCCAGACTGGAGTGCAATGGTGCAATCTCGGCTCATTGCAACCTCCGTCTCCCGGGTTCAAGCAATTCTCTTGTCTCAGCCTCCCGAGCAGATGGAATCACAGGCACACACCACCACGTAGGGCTAATTTCCGTATTTTCAGCAGAGATAGGGTTTCATCACATTGGTCAGGCTGGTCTTGAACTCCTGACCTCAGGTTATGCACCTGCCTCGGCCTCCCAAAGTGTTGGGATTACAGGCGTGAGCCGCCGCACCAGGCCTCATAGAGTTTTTAAAAAATGGTTCTAGCTTCTCTGCAACTGATTTTTTAATCAAAGCTTCACAATTGTTTTACTGTTTTAACTTTATGGAAACATTGGCTAGCCTTGCTTCTCAACACCAGGTCTGGCCTTATGCAAGGACAAGCTGTGAAGTCGCACCGGGCTCCACACTCAGAAGGACCTCATGCTTGGTTTAATGCTCCTCTGTCTTGAAATTCTTAATAATTTTATCTTTGAATTTGTGTGAGTGATGTCCAATGAGACAGGGCAGCGGGCATATGAGCAGAGGTGATGCACACAATGCAGGAGCCGGCTCCGTATCTTGCTGCCCTGCAAGCAAGCATCCATGATGCCATCATGAGCACAATATTCCACAGGACCCACATGTGATGCACGAGAGATGCCTTAGACCATTTGCACTGCTATAAGGAATACCTGAGGCTGGGTAATTTATAAAGAAAAAGGGTTGATTTTGCTCACGGTTTTGCAGGCTTTACAAGAAGCATGGCGTCAGCATCTGCTTCCAGTGAAGGCCTCAGGAAACTATCGTTCATGGCAGAAGGGGAAAGGGGGCCTGTATGTCATATGGTAACAAAGGGAGCCATAGAGAGAGGAGAAGACGGTGCCAGGATTTTTTAAACAACCAGTTTTCGCTGTAAACTAACAGAGCAAGAACTCACTCAATAGCTTGGGGGAGGGCAACCCATCAGGGATCCACCCCCAGGACACAAACACTTCCCACTAGGCCCCACCTCCAACACTGGGGATCACATTTGCACATGGGATTTGGAGGCAACGAATGTCCAAACTACATCAGGAGACCGGTGAGACTCAAAGTAATGCAGCCTAACCGTGGTATGTCCTCTCCTGGGTAAACAGGGCCAACTGACAGGCCCAAGTGGTCACGCTTTATAATGAAACCAGAGCCTTCTTTTCTGAACACCTAGAAGGTAATAAAGTTCTAAGAAAAACAAATGACCGAAGAGCCCTATCATGTTCTTTCTTACTCATTCTATTTCTCTGTGTTGCTAACGACTAACAACAGAAGAGCATAGAATGGAAGGGAAAGGAAGGCTGCCCACAGATCGTCTTCCTCTTCAAGCCTGAGGTAGAGATTGCTGGCAGAATACAAGGATACCAAGAAGTGAAATAAAAATAGTTGAGGCAGTTTTGTGCTGAGTTTCCAATGATTTGGTAAGAACAACATACGTCTGCCTGTGTGGGCTACGCAATGTGAATCAGGCCATTTTGGTGACTCCATATGTAAGTTAAATGCTCCAGAATTTTTATTTGAAATTAGTTTTGCGAATGATAAAACATAAAATGATTTTTTTTTTTTTTTTTGTTGCTGAGAAACACCATAAATAGCAAATTTTTAAAGATGCCACAGACGTTAGAAAACAGACCGATGAATAAAGAAAAATGCTTTATATTTTAATTTCTTTAATGGCTTTTTTTTTTGCTTTTGAATACATTTTTATTTTGCACTAAGTTTTGCAAATTATGTACTGGCTCTGCTCAAAGCAACCTCAATGTTGATATTGTGAAGCATTAAATGTTTAATCAGATGAAAAATCTGATTCTAGGTTAAACGTCCAAAATTGTATAAGATTCTAAACTATTTCTGCATTTGATTAGTGTTTGAGTGCAGATAAACAAAAAACACATGAATTGAACTTACTTTTAATACATCAAACAATAAGAATTGGGATACAATTTCATTTAGTTCTATTCTGATCTTGTTATTTATTTTCTTCTGCTATCTGTGGTTTGGGTATTTTTTCTTTTTTTTGTAGTTCCTCGAGATGTGACATTAGGTTGTTATTTTGTGATCTTTCTTTCTTTTTTTTTTTTTTTTTTGATGTAGGTATTTAAACAGTATAAACTTCTGTCTTAGGTCTGCTTTTGTGGTATTGCAGAAATGTTGGCATGTTTTGCTTCCATTTTCATTTGTTGAATTTAAAATAATTCCTGTCTTAATTTTGTCATTTACCTAAATATCACTCAGGAGCAGAATGCAATGAAATGAAAAGTTAGTTCCTTGAAAAGATCAAATCTATAGCCCACTAGCTGGACTAACCAAGGAAAGAAAAAAGAAGATTCAAATCAGCACAATCAGAAATGAAAGTGGAGACTTTACAGTTGAAACCACAGAAATCCAAAAGATCATCAGAGACTACTAGGAACATCTCTGTGATCATAGACCACAGAATCTAACGGAAGGTGAGATTCAATCAGTAATAAAAAAATTACCAACCACAAAATGTTCAGCTGCACAAAGAAGAACTGACACCAATCCTACTGAGACTGTTCCAAAAAATACAAGGAGAGGATTCTCCGTAACTCATTCTACTAAGCCAGTATCACACTAATACCAATGCCAGCCAAGAACACAACAGAATAAGAAGACTGTAAACCAACATCCCTAATGAATATAGATGCCAAAGTCCTCAGTAAAATACTAGCAAATCAAATACAACAGCATATCAAAAAGATAATACACAACAATCAAGTGGGTTTTATTGCAGGGATGCAAGGATGGGTTGATACATGCGAATCAATAAATGTGATTCATCATATAAACAGAAATAAGAAAAAAATCATATGAACACCTCAATAGATGCAGAAAAATTATTTGATAAAATTCAACATCTCTTCCTGATAAAGACCTTCAATAAACTAGGGATAGAAGGAACACACTTCAAAATAATAAAAACATATATGAAATACCCACAACTAACAGCATACTGAAAGGAGAAAAGTTCAAAATATTCTCCTTAAGAACTAGAACAAGACAGGGATGCCCACTCTCGCCACTCATATTTAACATAGTACTAGAAGTCCTAGCTGAAGTAACCAGGCAAGAGAAATAAATAAAAGTCGTTTAACTTGGAAAAGAGGATGTCAAATTATTCCTGTTTGCTAATGATATAATCTTATACCTAGATAATCCTAAAGATTCTTTTCAAAGACTTCTACATTTGATAAATGAATTCAGTAAAACTTCCGAATACAAAATTAGCATTAAAAAATCAGTAGATTTCTACACACTAATAATGAGCAAGCTGAGAATAAAATTAAGAAATCAATCCCACTTTTAATAGCTATGAAAATAAAAATAATATACCTAGGAATATGTTTAACCAAGGAGGAGAAAGACCTCTACAAGGAAAATTGTAAAACACTGATGAAAGTTATTGTAGTTGACACAAACAAGTGGAAAAACATTCCATGCTCATGGATTAGGAGAGTCAATATTATTACAGTAATCATGCTGCCCAAATCCATCTACAGATTCAATGTAATAATACTAAAATATGATTCAAAAAATATAAAATGTATACGGAACCCAAAGAAGATACCATACAGCAAAAATAGGGTGATTTTCAAACAATTAAAATAGAACTACCATTCAATAGAGAAATCTCACTACTAGGTATTTACCCAAAGGAACAAAAATTATTATATCAAAAACTACCTTCACGTGTGTGTTTACTGAAGCACTATTCACAACAAAGATATGGAATCAACCTATGTGTCCATCAAGGGATGACTGAATAAAGAAAATGTAGTGTGTGTGTGTTTAATACACTCAGCCTTAAAACTAAAATTTAAGTAGGGTACTGCACACACACACACACATATATAGATCGATGTGTGTGTGTCTGTGTGTAGTATCCTACTTAGCCATAAAAAAGAATGAAATCATGTCTCTTGCAGCAACATGGATGGAAGTAGAGGCCATTATCTTAAGTGAAATAACTCAGAAATAGAAGATCAAATACTACGTGTTGTCACTTGTAAGTGTGAGCTAAATGCATACAAATGGACATAGAGATTGGAATAATTCATGTTGGAGACTAGGAATGGGAGTATAAGAAGGGGTGAGGAATGAGAAATTACCCAATGGATACAACATTTACTATTCAGCTGATGCTTACACTAAAAGCCCAGACTTCTAGGCCATATATCCATATAACACAACTGCACCTGTACCCACTAAATCTGAAAAAAAGAACATTTTAAAATCATGGGAAAATACTATTCAAAATCTGTTTTTATTATAATAAAAGCAGTTTGAAATTGTCATTCTCCCAAAATACCTAGGGTCATTAATCTCCCATATAAATGTAAAGCATGGTCCCATTTAGTTATGAAGGAGCCTTTCGTTTCCCAGTGTATATATTTTTGTAATACCGAGATCACGTCCACTTCAGTCATTCATGCACCACTCCCTTGATTTTCGCCTTCTCTTTGCATCACTTTGTCCACTTTGTGATTACTCAGTTCATACTCATTTTCAGGCATCACATTTCTACCTTCAGCCTCAATCTAAGCAAAAACATCCGTGGAAATAGTTTTGATGTAGCAACTAGGTTTTTGAAATGTGTTAACTACTTAGCTTTCAAAAAAAAATTTTAAAAGAAGGTGCATGGTGTGTGCAATTTAGGAATTCCCTTTTCCCACTTGATTCCTTGTGAATGTTTACACAGGATGAGAGGCAATAACATTTAGTTTGGTGACTTTCTAACTGTGAGTTTTTTTAACTAAAAAAATTAATTAGGGTTGCCATTTAGAAACCCACCCCTCATTAATTTAAACTCCAATGAATATTTCAATACAAAATATTTTATGTTGATAATTTGTTGAAACAAAACCTAAATGTGATTGACTCTGAAGAACAGCCCTGAGATAGTATTCCCATCTTACAGGACAGAAAGAGAGAAGTAGAGAGAATGGGTGACTTGCGCCCAAGGCCACACAGTGGAATTTTCTGAAGAGCCAAGACCTGAGAGCCTTGGCCCCCCAACTCCCAGCCAAATACAGCATGAGAGAATCTTTAATAAAAAGTGTCTTTTAAAGAAAGTGTTAAGAGTAGTACCCACGGCACTGCCACCTTCCCGCCTCCCATGAACTGTTCCACTTGGGCTCTCTCCTGAGTGTCATTGAGTGACTCTGTGCCTTCCATCCTCTCTCTGTTCCATTCTCACCTCCTTTACCCTCAAAAGGCATTCTCTACCACTAAGTAGACTACCACGTTTCCAGGAAATCATTTCTACCTCTTCCTTGAACTAAGAGTTTCTCAAGCGGTTCAATTCATCCACGGGCAGCTCTTTTGGAAGACTCCGTTTTGTCTTCAACTGAAATATTTTCCTTCAAAATTTCCCCTTGGTTCTTGCTTCAGTTTGGGATGAAAGGGAGGAGGCATAGGGAGTACATGGAATTGATGCCTTTCTTTTGAGCTATTTTCCTATTGAATACAATTATTCTGTGCCCCTGCATCTCCTCCAGGTGAAGTCTTTCCTTCAGGATTCTTCCAGAGGGCACAGTAATCAATGCTTCATCTACTTTCTGGTATTATCTCTTCTGAGCACATTCTCATCTCATCAAGGGAACAACGCGTCCCTCATAGTTGTTAAAAAAAAAAAAAAACGCATTGTCAAACAGGTTTTAGAAATGGATCAGTTTGAACATGCATGAGGTATGTAGTTTGTAATTTGCTTACGACAGCCTGGCTGTGAGTGACATGGCATCTGAGAGGCCAGCCCACCAGCTTCTGCTGCCCCTGCTTTGGGAAGACAGTCAGTCATCTAATGAATTTTGTGAGAATGGCATTAACTAATTTGTGGGGAACTGTGACCACACTGAAAAGCAAATGCAAATGCATTTATTTTTCCTGTAGCCCCAAACACATACTTTGGTACTGCTAGAAAAAGAAGCCTCCTTGGCTCGCCAGTGGGGTATTGGGGTGTGCACTCACCCAGCACATACTTCATCATCTTTTACTACCTCAAAAAGGCAGGTGTACCTCCGTTTCTTCACCATACTTCACTCACACACTCCCAACACATACGTTACCATCATCTTTTATTACCTCAAAGAGGTAGGTGGCTTCATTCCTTTAATGTTACATGGTCTGACTCAAAGCTTTTAGAGCCTACAGGATGGATAACTGGAAGATAATTCTCTCGCTATCCAATAATTGGCAATTCCACATTTTGTGGGAATATTCAGTTTGACATGCAGACACTTTTATTTG
Source organism: Rhinopithecus bieti (assembly GCF_001698545.2). NCBI lineage: Eukaryota > Metazoa > Chordata > Mammalia > Primates > Cercopithecidae > Rhinopithecus > Rhinopithecus bieti. The sequence continues at coordinate 705,771 of NW_016812757.1, forward strand.
CCATACAAATTCGCAGTTTTCATAAACTGGAAGCATTTCTGAGGCTGTGTTAATCCACAGAGGGAAGCACATTTTCGGAGCAACAGAGTTCAACCAGAGGCCAATCTTCGAATATATGTGAGCAAGAAAGGGAAACAGAAGAAGAAATCGTGCTCTTCCACTGGAGAGAAATAAAAATAGCTGTGAATGTTATCATTTTCAAATTGGGACTAGGAAGAGGAGACGTGATTCAAATACCAAGTGGCATTGGTGGCTCCGGCAGGGCTCCGGGGGGCCAGTGCCAGGCCTGTGCAGAGGCAGGGGCAGCCACTGTCCCTCGTAGCGGCAACCAGAGCTCACAGGGCCTCCTGTGTACCGGAGGCCCCACCAGGGCATCCCTACAGGTTTACCTAGAAGGGAACCAGGAACCCAAGTATGCCTACCAAATTGCAGGGGCTGTGCAGGTGGGCGGGGAAGTGTGAGCCTTTCCCCAGACCCGGGCAAAGTTTTTCCTATCAAATACCATTTTTCCTATCAAAGAAAAGGAACTGGGCTTGTTGCTTAAGAGACAACAATGGAACATCTGCCTTTTGTTTCATTTCAGTCATTTGAGAGTCTCAGCACAGCCCCCTTCTTTAAGCATGACAGCTGATACTTAGGGCTCACACAGCTTCTCTCGTATCCAACATTCTGAAAGAATGAAAGATCTAAAACTAAAAAAAAAAAGAAAAGAAAAAGAAGAAGAAAAAAAGGAAACTGCCCTCCTTTCTCTAAGGGACCCTGTCTTTGTTTAGGGTCCATTACTCTGAAAAAACAACACCCCTCCCCTTATAACACGCTACTTGGGGTGAGGTGGTTAGGGTGCGTAAAATGTCAAGATTTAGAGTGAAGATTAAAATATTTGGAGTTACGTTTTCTAAAATTATTGGTAGCTTAATAGTAAATTGGAAAAAATACCTAAGGCATGATAAGACAAAAGTGGAACAAAAGTATTTGAGGGCTGAGTCTTGATACAAACACTTTGTCTCTTTCTTCCAGAGGCTTTTGTGGACACTCCCTCCATGCAGAAAAAGTGCCGTGGGTGCTGACCAAGTGACCAAGCACACTATCTCCTGCCACAGTCCAGCACTGTGGCAAACATAGCTGGCCTTACAGGATACCTCAGACCATATCATTAGCCTTCTGTGATTGAAATCTTTGCACCAAATGAGATTTTAATAAAAGAAAAACTAGAAGGCACTATTTTATCAAACAGCATGATTTAAAATATGGATGCATGCGAATTAGAGTGTTTTAGAGGTAGAACAATTCTCTTTATTTTCTGTGTAACAAACCTGAGCCTCAAAGATGTCAGGAGACTCAATTAAGTTACAGAGTTAGTACATGGCAGGGACTGCAACCAAAACAAATCAGCTCATCACCTTTTTTATTCTGTACTTTTCATGCTCTCTCAAGGCTTCTGGAGTTCAGTGTTCAAAATCTCAAGTTATATTTCCTTAGAAAACCCAGAGAAAGATAGCTGGTGTTAGGGGAGGATTGAAGAGCAATGCTTGTTAAAACAGCTCTCAAATGGAGAGGAAATCTACCTGCCAGCCCAGGTTTTCCAAATTCACCAGGACACCAGGTGTTTGCTAGAGGAGGGGGAAGAGCCCAGAAGTCATAGCCTGGATTGAATTTGCCAACCTTGTTCCCAATCCACATAATATGCAACAGATCTATTATCATTTAGTTTGAGGCCCCCAGGTCCCCAAGGGGAGTTTTCCCTTCATGGAAGGTAAAACGTGGGGGCACCTTGGGGCAATTGAGGACAGGCTACACATAACATCCATCGCTCCGTCAGGAGCCCGAAGCATGGGCTTGGGAAGGTCTCCCAGCTTGGAGGTGCTCAGAATTTGCTTAGGACTTCTGGGAGCTGTGACATCTCGAGTCCAGGAGTCCATAGTAATACAGGTGCTTGTAGAGAAACAGTGAAAACCACATATAATTGGCCAAAGGAATTGTTCATTTGAGTGGATGAAACCGAAAAATGGTAGTTAAGAAACAAATTAAGGAGAAGCCATGGGAAAGAGGTCAGAAGTCGCAGGGAGAAATGCGGTTGCTGCTTCACACCAGATGGGAATTCCGCTGCTTTCTGTGCCACTGGTTTCCTCCCATTCAGGCAGGGAGGTAGCTACTGAGGAAATTGCCACCATGTTGATTTGTCCATAATTGAACACCACAAACGAAGTTGTGTGCAATGGTGGATTCAACTGGGTTGCTTACTGAAGGCGTTTGCCAAGTTCATTTCTAAACACTTCTCTCTTTTTATTATTTAACATGAAGCTTTGCATCACATATATTCACAAACTTGCTAAAAAATATGTTATAGAATACAAACATGTCGGAGTAACACACACAAAATACAGTCTCTAAGTCTCTTCTGAAAAGAGACGTCTGTAATGTGTTACTGGCTTGGGTATAATATTGGAATTTATGTTTTCTTTTGTGTTAAATTCTAGTCTTCTAGCAACCCAGGAGATATCTCTGCAATATTCCATATTGACTTTAAAATGTTATATATTAAACTTGTGCTTTAATTACATTGGAAGTGTGAGATCCTATCAGAAGTTTAAATGTATGTGATCCAGCAACCCAAATTTCCATTTGGTTTTCACGATGGCTATAACCATCCGCTTTTTCATTCTCTTAATGTTCATGATTTTCCTTCTCTGCCTGGGGAGTTAACACAACTAATATCAACTAACAGACCCCAGCTAATTCCTAAGTAATTATTTTCTCATTATGCCAAAAAAGGCAAATAATCTGCCAGAAAATATGGTATCATCTACACAGGACAGGGAAATATGAAAAAAAAGAACCACTGGGGAGTGTAGCCCGGAGTCTGACTGTTCAGATGCTTGTGTTCACACTTGACATTGAGCCTGGCCATGATGTGGATCTACGCCCACTTCATCTTCAAGGGGAAATGCATTTGGAGCATGCCTTCAGCAGCACTGTACGCATTGGTACAATCTGTTTCCAATTCACCACGCTATGTTGGTGTACAAAGGGTCTCTTCGGTGAGATCATTGCTGCTGGGGCACTTATTATAATTATCTTTCTTAAGGTTTTTACACTAATGAGTTTTCAAGCACGTTATGTCTAGTACCAAGACTGAGAAGCGGAGCTCCGCACAGGCGGCCGTGCAAGCCCGGCTGGCCAGGCTCCAGAACAGTAAGGCTGAACATAGTCAATGCTGTCTAACAATGGCATGTTGTTCCTGCCGTCTTGACAGCTGCTGAAAGATTTTCTATTCTTATCCTGCTTTTAAACGCTCACAGCATAATGAATTACGAACTCTCAATGTGGCAGTGATGTGTGAACTACTGTGGAGGCAGCGGTATGCTCAGCAACATCTGGATTACAGGTGTGAATGTGAACGGTCATATCCTTTCTTAATTAATGTCTAGAGAAACGCATTCTGAGTGAAGTGCTTGCCCCAAAAGCTTGAGTATGATAGAAACGGAATCACGTCTTGTGTTTAGAAACCAAAATCATGTAACCATTCCGCTTGCGGAAGAAAAGAGAACAGAACTCACATCCGAAAACTAAAGTAACACTTTTAAAAGACATTAAATGAAGGTATTTTTGTTGTTGACATCATATTCTCCCAGGTTGACATTACATCCATTGATGGAGGTTGTCAAGTTTTTGTTCAAATGGCCAAATACGATGGTGATGAAAGCTGAGAGCTAAGAATCTTCTCTCTGGAAAATGCACAGCACACATGTACATTCTGTGTGGAATTTCAGGTTGTTCAGAAACTCTGATTTTCCTCTTATCCAAATCCTGCTTTTATAGATATTAAAGAATCCATCAGACTTTAACTTAAAAAATATTCAACTAAAAATCCTGGACCTATAGAGCAAAAACTACAACCCTGGCAACCTGGATCCCAGTCTGGGGCCATTGATTTCATTATTGTAAGAGTTATGTGGAAAATGGGATTTCAAGGAAGAGAGGAGGCACCCACAGGGGTCTACATGGGATGTACTTGCCTCAGAAAGGCTAAAGGACCATCTTGTCATCTCTTAATGGGTTCATTTCCAAGAGAAATGAGGACTCTCCTCTGAAAATACAACTGGGCAATTCTCCTCATGGCAGCCTCATAGGCAGTGATGATTCTTTCAGGGAAAATGATTCAGAAGAATTAGAAAATGTGCAGACAAATCTCAAGTGGTGAGAAAAGTTAGACCTCAGATATAGTTGATTAAAATATTTCCTACAACTTAAAATTTACAGTCCATATAGCAGGGGACTTTACACCTCTGGTTGCATGTTTTAATTTTTCTTCAGTTCAGAAATACTTTTGGAGATTTCTACAAGTACCTCTTCCTCATCTCTCATCCCTCCTTTAGGTTTAAATTCATTCAGCATTTGTTAAACATATTTGTACTATCTTTCAGAGCAAATGCATATGTGTTGACTCAGAAAGAATCACACCTATCATCTCAGATACTCAGGAGGCTGAGGCAGGAGAATCGCTTGGGCCTGGGAGGCGGAGGTTGTTGTGAGCTGAGATCATGCCATTGCACTCCAGTCTAGGTGACAGTATGAGACCCTTTCTCCAAAAAAAAAAAAAAAAAAAAAAAAACAAACAAACAAAAAAAACTATCCTGTGTCCTTGGGAGACAAGATTAAAAGTTCCCTAGGAAATCCTGGGAAGTGTTCATCATGTAAACAAATTCTGCTGGCCTCCTTTCTGACATGGGTTGCCTTCTTCATTTCCTCTTTTAGCTGAATTCATTATTTGTGAATTTCATTCTTATTCTTCCTAAAGTCTAGTTCCAGTCATGGTGCCCACTACCTATACTCAAAGTCTATAGTCATTTTAGAGTCTCTAGCCAGTAAAGCCCAGTGCTTCTGTTGATATTCAAGGCCCTTCACAGTATCATCCCACTTTATGCTAGTCACATGTCTCATCAGCACCATATGGATCAATATTTCAATCAAACTACACCATGCCTCCAAGAAACCAAGCCTTACAATACTTCCTCTTTTAGAATTAGTTTTCCTTCCTCCTCCCTCCTATTATTGACTTTCAAAATGCTATTTAGCTTTCATCTGTGTACATGTATGTATAGGTAGATGTCTTGTACCTCCCTGCTCTGGGCAGATAATTTTTTTTTGCTTTTAGAGACAGAATCTTGCTCTGCGTGCAGGCTGGAGGGCAGTGGCGCAATCTCGGCTCAGTGCAACGTCTGCCTCCGAGGTTCAAGCGATCCTCCTGCCTCAGCCTCCAGAGTAGCTGGGATTATAGGTGTGCACCACCATGCCTGGCTCATTTTTGTGTTTTTAGTAAAGGTGGGATTTTGCTATGTTGGCCAGGCCGGTCTCGAACTCCTGATGTCAGGTGATCCACCCGGCTCAGCCTCCCACAGTGCTGGGATTACAGGCGTGAGCCACTGCACCCAGCCTGATAATGTGTTTTAATGTGTTTGTTTTACTTGCATGTGTATGTGCTATTGAACTTAACATAGAATCTTGAGCAGGTAACTAGTGCTTATTCATGCATTATTAGACCATTTAATCCCCATTACTATCATTAAGGTTGGCATTGTTAGTAAAACTTCATAGGTGAAGAGGAGGATCCATGAGATTAAGTTATTTCATCAAAGTGTGGTTTTCTGCAAGGGCAGTTTTGAAACCTGACCTTAGCCATGCTCCAGGACCTAGGCATGCTCACTCTACCTTGTCTTTGTGTTGAAGGGAAGAAGTGGTTTTCAATGAATGTTTAAGTGACGAGTACTATGAATAACTACACCTTCACCAGACTAGATTGTCTCAATGTCCTTGGCTTGCAATTCCCTCCCACAGCCAAAAACTGTCATGTTAGGCCCATGCTGTATTACTGTATAGTTTCACAACATAAACTTTTAAATATTATATCACTAACTTCCTCATAAAGAAACAATTATGGGCAAGTACAGAATCAAATCACAGCAACTTCACTTTCGGAAGATCTCCTCCCCTGTGATTTGGTTATCCAGCATCTTATATGCAATTCCAGAAATGCCATTTTACCTCTACTTTTACTTGATAATCCACCTTCATGAACACATATGAACAGTGGGAAATGAAGAACTCATTGAATTTAAGCATCCTTCAAGGAGACAGGAAAAGAATGGCATCCTTTGTTGTTCACAATCCATGACTTAGGCAATTGGAAATCGATAGTTGGTCTTCTCCTCTTTTCTTTTATCTTACCTTTCTCCTTCCTTTAGTCTTCATTATTCTTCATACTTCTTCCTTGTGTTTGTATGTTTACTAAATATTCAACAAAAATTCTTGTTTCTTTCTGCACTTTAGAGAACTCTTTCCCCTAAATAATGTAAGAATTACAATATATTGACTACTAACTGGTGCCAAGAAATTTACATACATTATTTATGATAGTCACAATGATTCTGACAAGGTTTTATTATTCTCATTTTACTTCTATAAGGAAACTGAAATATCTGCTTTTTTTTGTTGCACTTATTAAATTGGCCAGTTTTCATTATCAATGTATTGTTTGAACTAGACCCTGCAGTTGGGGTTAAAGAATCAAGTATGTCTTATTATATAGTTACAGTTTTGCAAAAGTATGTTGCTGCATTCAAAATTAGTATAATCACTTTAGCAAAACATTAAAACTTCAAGTTGGAAATACCCAAACTTAGAACTATTAAAATGGGATCCTGATAACATAATGCGATTCTCTTTGAAAATTTTCATAGATTCAAAAGGAATCAATATAGAAGTTGTCTCTCCCTACCTCAGGTACATATAAGTTGCCCAAATTAGTGGCATTTAGCTGTTCTCACTTATTTATTTATTTATTGAGACGGAGTCTGTCTCTGTCACCCAGGTTGGAGTGCAGTGGCATGATCTTGGCTCACAGCAACCTCCACCGCCCGGGTTCAAGTGATTCTTGTGCCTCAGCCTCCCGAGTAGCTGGAATCACAGATGTGTGCCACAACACTCAGTTATTTTTTGTATTTTTAATAGAGATGCATTTTCTATGTTGGACAGACTGGTCTCGAACTCTTGGACTCACGTGATCCACCTACCTCAGTCTTCCGAAGTGCTGCAATTACAGGTATGAGCTGTGTCCAGCCTAGTTGTTTTCAAGTATCATGAGGATATGATATAAAATGGCCAGAGCACGGAGAAAAGAAATATGAAAGGAAGTACAAGAGTGTCTTTACTCCTTATTCTACAATTAAAATAAGAAAAATAAACATGTGATTACAATTAATCATAAAGCAAACACTGTTGGTTTCCATCTCTTCTCACTCTGTCATTACCTTGTCAGGTGAGGAAACTGAAGTTCCAGGAAATTAAGAAACTAATAGGTAGAAAACACACACAAAGCTCCTTCTTTCATGTGTTTTATATATATACACACAGGTGCACACACGCAACACACATGCACATACATACACACACATACGTACATGTATACACATACACAGACACACCTGCACACACAGGCACACACACATACACATATAAACACACATACACACACACACACACACACACTGCACTGACTTTCAAGTTTCTCCTTTTCTAACTCATCCCACCTCTCTACCTCGGCTTCATTCTGCTGAGCTGAGACTAGTCAAGCCGTGTGTTTCCTTTGCCCATGGGATTCCCACAAGGTTTTTCTGGGTGGCTGGCAGGCTGGAGGAGGCTGGTAGGCTGGCCAGGGTGGGACTTGCTCCCCGCCATCTGCCCCTGCAGTCGGGTTACCCCACAGCATCCATAGTCAGCTGCAGTCAGCAGGTTTTGCAGGATGCCAGGTCTGTCCTCCTGAGGCCTCTCGGAGTCACCAGCCTCAGCCAGCTCGCTCTTCCTCTTTGCAGGTGTCAGCTGCTGGGCCCTCTTCTGAGATCTGTGGCACTCAGACTAGAAGGTTGCAAACTCTCTCCTGAGTCCCACCTGCAAGCTCTCAAGTGTGACTCATGCAATCCTTCCTTTTCTCTCCTCATCCTGGGCTAGCAACTTTTTCCTAAAGATAATCAGCCTGTCCCTTCTGCCTTCTTCTCCGTCCTGGTTATATTTTGCTTGTATTAAATTCTCCAGATTCAAAACAAGAAAAAAAAAAAAAAAAAACACAGTCTGTGTCCTAACCAGAAACTGACTAATATACATGGACAGAAAGCAATTATTTCACCTTTGTTCTGGGAGATGAAAGAAGCAAAGGGAAGAAAGAGGGTCTGGAAGATGCTCTCACATTTGAGTGCTGGGTCAGCTTTTTCCAGGATGTGCTAACTTCGGTAAGTCACATCAGTTGCCTGAGCCTCAGTTTCCCCACTGTGAAAAAAAGATATGGGGTGCCCAGCTCAAGGAACCTTATGCATATTCAACTCAACTAAATAACAAAATGTAAGCATTGGACCCTGCACACTGTTGGCACAAAGCAGGCCCTCAACAAATTCACTGACTCAGAAAGGGACTGCTTCTATATGAGTGAAAATACCTACCTTTGCTTTGTCAGTGACGACCACTCTAGTTACTCCCACATGGAGATGGGTGGCTAGACACAGGACACTCAGGCTAGAGACTGCACTGGGATGATGTGGACCCCGGAGAAGAGAGAAAAAGCTTTCCAGTGACGACAAGCAAAATGCTTCTGAGTTGAACTGTTTAGAAAAGCAGGTTCATAGCTCTGATACAATGGTGAAATATGATTCTCTGATGAAAAACCTACAAAATCTCATTCTGACGGCCAGTTTTAGGATACATTTTATCATGTTTGCAGTTGGTGATTTACTAGCTATGAAAGTATCTTTGTGTAATGTAAAAATTATACTTGCACTATCACTCCACCCAAACTACAGAAAACAGTGTTCGTGACATGATGGGAGTGTGTGGACAGCAGCAGAATATGAAAGAGATGAGGCATCCAGTATACTGTGAAAAACAGTCCTTTTCCTAAGTGTTAACATTCAAGGAGGGTCACAGCTCAGATCATTCCAGGGGTACCTACTGCATGCCTGCCACGTGTCAGGACGCGCAGGGGCCCATAGCGATGATGGTGGCCTTAGTCTCTTTGTCACCTGTGCCAGGCTCCCCATTCATCACCTCTAGGTCCTTCTAGAACAGAGTTTCAGACACGTATGAAGTGTGGGATCTAGACTGGGGCGCTTCTTTGAGATGTCAGTTTGATCTACAGATTTTCATTCCACCAGCCTGTAGAAACATCCCCAATTTTTTCAAATGCATTGAGTGCTGTTAATGATTGTAGAGGATCAGATTGTTAAATCAGGAGGTAGATGCAATGTGTAAATAGTTTAAAGACAGCCTGATTGCATAGGTAATTTAAAAATTAATAGGTTTTATTTAGTCCAAATAAATGAGTAAATTTATAAATAACTTTGAAATAAACCTTATTTGTAGAAAGTATCTATTGGTTTTAGGTATTTCACCTCCTCCCAAGTTGATTTGGAGGTAGCAGATATAAAAATATCTCTCCACAAACTATCCACCAATATAAAAGAGAATCATTGAATTTTAGGGCAGGCATAGAATTTTATAAGTCACAGGAACTCATTTTGCAAATGAAAAGAGGAAGGCCACAAACATCTGACCTTGGCTGGAGTATAACTGTTATGATTACTTGAAAACCACCACTGCCAGGGCTGAAACCTTTTAAATTACTCATGTTTACATAGCAGGATAAAGTAATTTGTTATTTGATAGTATTCGTAAAGAGGGTAATAAATATAATGAACCCAAAGGTTACTATTTCTTTTTGTTTCATGTTTGGTTTCGGTTTGGGTTTGCCTGTTTGTTATAAATGTTCAGCCGATGCCTGAGACCCCCATCCTAGCAAGGGTTGCTCCTGGTGAGTTCTCCATGTGGGAAGTTGTTGCCTACAAAGGTGCTGCTGGATTTCTCAGGTGGAGGGAAAAAGTGGATCCAGGGTAGTTCTGAGTACAACCACACTCAACCGGAGTGGGAAAGCAAGAGATGCCAGGGACGCAGGCAGAGAGAAGGGCTATGTGGTGATTAAAATGAGAACAAGCACAGCCCTTGAACAGCTGAGCTTGCAGAACACTGCCCGGCTATGTGCTATGGATCTGAATCCCAAGAACATTCGGTGTTCAAGTTCATGTCTTCACATTTGCAGAGAGATTCTGTGTTCATTACAGGACTCAGTCTGTCTGAGCTGCTATAACCAGCACACCATAGGCTGGGTGGCTTAGATAACAAACATCTATTTTCTCTCGGTTCCGGAGGCTGAAAGTCCAAGGTCAAGGTGCTGGCACATCCGGAGTCTATTGACGGCCTGGGCCCCTTCTGATTCATAGATGGAGCCTTCTCGATGCAACCTCACATGGCCGAGAGGAGAGAGAGGAGAAAAAGCGGCTCATAAGAGCTCTCATCCCATCCATCAGTTTCACCCTCATGACCGATGACCTCCCAAAGTCCCCACCTTCTAATACCGTCAAATCGGGGGTTAGGGTTTCAACGCACCGACATGGGAGAACATGAACACTCAGTCCCTAACATGACAGGTCACACAGTTGTATTTTCAGCCAAGTGACAATTTATACGATGGTTTCACCACCAAGGCCCAAAAACAAACTCAGAATGCTGAAAGTACAAACACAGATGTAACTCTGTAACATTTTTTAGAGAAGAAAACCCATGGATTGAATGGTTCATTGCCATATCCTCTCCGGAACTTTTTGCTTTCTATCAGAGAGCAATTCTCAGTGGAGAAAGCAGTATTGCATTGGGGCCAATTCTCCACTCAAAGATAAAATGGAATTCCACCAGTGTCAGCTACCAAAGGGAGAACCTTTGGCTTGGGAATCATATGCCCCCCTTCCTTTACCTTCACACTTTTCCTAAAAGCAGAATTGACTAAATAGATGGATCAAGGGGTTCTAGTAAAAAGGAGGATATCTGGTTAGCTTTCAGGAAATTCTAGTAACAATTTAAACCGCAGGTCCTATACCTTCTGACACTCAGAATCCTCTGTGGCTTTTTCCACTTACACTGTGGGTAACCCAGGAGGAAGAATAAAATAAAGGGTATAAAAGGAAACCTTTCCAGTGGGCTTCGTTCTTTGATACTTTATTTATTGATCTACACTATCAAGATTCTCCACACAGGGCCTTCTTTCTGAGCACCCCTAAACAAAGGCTGCTCATCCTAACTAAAATGTTTCTCATCTTTGCCTGACACTGCTTTCTTTCTTCTTTATTTCTGAAAATTCAAATGTGAGTGCCACTGAGCTTTTGCAGTTAATAATTAAATTATTTGAAATATGAATGAGAAACAGTGCAGAGAAAACAACAAAAACACAATTTTTTTTTTGAGACAGAATCTCGCTTTGTCCCCCAGGCTGGAATGCAGTGGCACGATCTTGCCTCACTGCAAGCTCTGCCTCCTGGGTTCACACTATTCTCCTGCCTCAGCCTCCTGAGTAGCTGGGACTACAGGCACCTGCCACCACACCTGGCTAATTTTTTTGTATTTTTAGTAGAGACGGGATTTCACTGTGTTAGCCAGGATGGTCTCGATCTCCTGACCTTGTGATCTGCCCACCTTGGCCTCCCAAAGTGCTGGGATTACAGGCACGAGCCACTGCACCTGGCCAAAAACACAGATTTTATACACATCTTACTCTTGTGAATTAATTGGCTTTTTCTTTAGAAAAAAAAAAACAATACCTTAAGTGTAAGAATTTCTAGCTGGCTCACAGTGGCTGGCAGAACATTATCTGGTTACCATCCATAAATGAAGTCATCTTTCTTGCACAGGTAGGATTTCATAGCACCCCTTGTATGGTGGGGCTATAGGGCTCATCTTGAAATTCATGGCCCCAAGTCAGGATGGCCTCTGCCTAACCAGGGCTGCCCTTGTACACATCATCTGTATTAGTCTGTTCCTACTCTTCTAAGAAAGACACACCTAAGACTGAGTAATTTATAAAGGAAAGAGGTTTAATTCACTCACAGTTCCACATGGCTGATGAGGCCTCAAATCATGGTGGAAGGCGAATATGGAGCAAAGTCACATCTTACACGGCAGCAGCAAAAGAGCTTGTGTAGGGAAACTCTCCTTTTTAAAAACATCAGATCTCGTGAGAATTATTCACTATCATGAGAAAAGCACTGGAAAGGCCAGCCAGCATGATTTAATTACCTCCCACTGGGTCACTCCTACAACAGGTGGCAATTATGGGAGCTACAATTCAAAATGAGATTTGGGTGGGGACACAGCTATCTCCCAAAATTTGCCATCAAGATTAAAGTCTATGAAGAGTTACTGTCTTTGAAAAATGGTTCTTCAAACCTATGCTCTGGAACTATATCTGCAAATTCTGGCAAGTTTTTCTCACCTTGAATTCACCATCTATATTTTGCAGGAAAGAGGTCTGTCTTCTGTCCTACTCTTTTCCAAATGAAAAGTGGTTGTAATCGCGTTTCCTAAGGCCCCTGGTTTAATGACTCACAGGATATGTCATTCAGGCAAGGGTGCAATCGCAGTATTAGAACATTGAGTTCTAGTCTCCTGGGATTTGGGGACCAACAGATGATATCTATAACCTTTGTTTTTCCATTTGTATAATTTGTTTCAAAAAATAAGTAATGAGCATGATCTCTTACAGGCATTGCTAAGTGTTAGTAATACAGAGAAAAAAAGAGTTTATAGGTTAATTTAGAAACATAAGAAAGTTTTGCCTATCTTTCATGTAATTAACACTGTGTGGGATGCTATTTTGCAGATGTTATCTTCATCCTTTTTCCAGCCTTGCAAACCAATTCATAGAGGTTTGGTAATCTATTCAAGGCCCTAAACTACCTATTAATAACTGATAGAGGCTGAGTCTGCACGTAGTTTTGCCTGGACACAAAAAATTGCCATTTCCATGAAGTCATGCTCCAAAATGAGATCTCTTCCAGTACACATATCAACAGCCCTGGCTCTAAGCAAGACCTTTTCTATCTCTTCAGATACTAGCAAAGTTGGATGTTGGATATAAAATGTCCAATTTTGTCTAGTACCAGTATTGTACTTCTCAGGTTCGTGACAAAACTAATAGCTACAGATATTAAATCATGATGTTTATGAAGATGCTTTGCAATCTATAAAAGTTACTATAGATTGATCCTGTTAAAATCCCTGTTTATTTCTCTTGCACCAGGAAAGGATAAACAGAATTGCTTTTTGCTAGAGACAGAAGATTATATTCTCATCTAAGGGTGAAAACAGTCGCAGCTGGGCCTTTATAATTGTGACTCATTTAAAATGCCTCGTTATTAAAACTGGATTGTTTTGGATTGCGACTTTATTCAATTGAGACAATTACGTGTTCTGTGTGATTCAAATCAAGGATGTCAGGCAGCAGTTGATTATTTCAGCTTAATTTGTTGTGCCTTTTGCATTTTTAGACAGCCATTGGATATCAGATTCTGAAATTAGATTTTAATTTCCTTTTGTGGGAATTTCGCATGTATATTGCATTAGCTTTCATAAATGTCATGATGTTTTTCTCCCTATGCGAGTTCATGCATAAGCTCAGAAAATATCGATCCACAGAGGCATAGATTCACAGACTGTATGCAGGAGCACACGAGCCTCCCCTAAAGTGAAGCTGCCACTGTGACTTTGGGACAATTGAGTATACTCATTGTGTCTACTGGCCCAGCTCCAGGACACTTTGATGAAGAAATTTCATCCTTCTGTAGGTTTTCTCTTTTTTATGCTTTCTAGGAGGAATTATTTAGAAATCAGTGGAAGCTCCAGGAAATGCTACCGTAACGATGAAGCAACTGTATGACTCAGCAGGTGGAAATGTCCCAAGCCCTTCTCTCCAAGGGTTGATGGCAATCCATGGTGCACACTGATGATGAAATGTATTCCCATAAACAAGTCTTTGCTCTAACTTATTAAGACGCCCGCAGCCTTAAGTGAGTCTTGCGGAGGCAGACAGGTCCCCACAGTATCGTTTGTTTTAGAGACAATTTTGACTCTCAGCTCACAATCTGTTCCCAGCCACACCTTGGGGGTGGCAATGAAATTGTCATATTCTTGTGCAAAATTATGATTTTTAGTTTTGGAAATATGTAAAATTACAAGAAGGTAAAACTCACCACCAGTGCTGGGGCTAGCTATACTTAATGATCTGTGGTGGCATCTGATACTGACAGAAAATAGTGTGGTGGGAGGAAGAAGCATGGAGAAGGAGCATAGATCAGGTGTGGTGCATAAATTACTAAATATTCACAGGTAACAATTATCAGCTTTGTTTCAAGGGAATGCAGCTGAAGTCATGGAGGTATCCTACAGATAATAACCTAATTGGAAGTTGAATCAATACATGTCTGACTCCCAAATCAAAACACAGGCTGACTCCTAAATTTCAAAAGAGTAAGTACCTATCGTACATGATATGCAAGAGATATCAAATTTTTAAGAGAATTTGGATATTGTGACCTCTCAATGCTCTTTTCAGCTTAAAGGATATGTGATTTTACGGTTCATTGAGCCTACCCTGGGAGATTAAAACTGATGTAAGAGTGATATTAAGAAAGTACTGAGACTTAAAACAAAACACACTATTCCTGTTTTGTAAACTTTCATATTAGGACCAAGAAGGTCCCATAGAGATGACTCACTGCCCTAGGGAATCATGCAACCTAGATCAGAAATTAATATGACTGTGCCTTCCAAACTAGAAATCTGTGTTCTCTTTAATAGAGAAGAGGGTCATCCACCAAAAATAAATCATTATGTCAAAACAAGAAATGTTTGACTGTTTAGATATGGTGAAAGAAGAATCACCTAATATATGCAGAAAATCATGTCAGTAATTCTCATGGGCATCCTACCAATTTCAATAATGTGAGCTTTATAGCCACATCGAGATCAGGAAATAGATGGTCTAAATAAATACACAACCTAAAAAACAGAAATCCTACCTTGTGTGGGTTTTCCATTACAGACCTCCATGGATTACAAAGGAATCTTCTTCATGGGAAGAGAATGATGATACTTTATCTTGGGGTGGGAGTGGTTTCAGCACGGAATTATAGTTCAATTCTGTTTCAATTTTAAAACAATGGTGTTAACAGCTTGAAATTTGAGATCTCCTGGGAATTTGTCAATGCTCTGTGAAAGATCAGACTATTTTACAGCTCACAAAAATCTTTATTTGTTGATGACATTCTCAATCTAGAGAATCAATAAAATGCTGAACGAGGAGGGAGCCTGCCCACTTAATTCTCACTGGGGTTTAATTAATTTTATTTTGCCTGCTCTTGCCCAGAAAATTTCCCAGGAAAACTAATAACTTTTTGGATGATGTAACAGATCAGAAAACATCTCTTACACGCTCACATCCATCTTGCCTGTGTTCCGCCCCCTCTTCCACCATTCGTATTCAGTTCCGTATGCCTTCTTTAGACATTCATGGCTACCAGAGTTTTAGTTTCACAGTACTGTGCTTCATGCCAATTTCCTGGAGCAGGGTAGGGAAACACCACAGGACTTTCTTCAAAAATTAAGGATTATTTTAAACCTTATACACTGATATTTAAAGCTCCACAAAAAATAATATGATGCTAACCTCTCTAGGTTTCATTTCTCCCTACCCCTTCATGTGTATCTTCTGCAGAACACAAACAGGGGCATCGTCTCCTCTTCCTCTGTGGTTTCAGATAACATCTATGTTATTGCAACTTGCAAATCATGAATCTAGATTGTTCTTTTGCTCTGTATACATATATACCATTGTACAGACTGATTTTGACATTTGCAAAACAATATAGTTTAAAATTTTTATAATTTTGTACCCAAACATGCTCCTCTTTCTATGTTGCCCATTTTCACTAAAAATGGAAACATCAATCAATTAGTCCAGGCCAAAAAATCAACTGTCAAAGTCCACTCCTTTTTTTCCATTCGTGAGCGTACACTCCCTCTGTCCTGATGTTCCACAGATTTTCTCTATCTCCATTGTCTTTATTGGGCTGTGTCCCCACTATGCTTTCTCCTGCCAACATTCCCATCCTGCAACCCAGGCACATAGAAGGCTTCTTAATTGGCCTTCCATCCCATCCACCATCGTTCCAGCTATTTCACCCTCCCTCAGGGCAAAGTTTTCCAAAATGCAAATCTGATCTTGGCATTAAAATACGGCCTGCATATCTTAATGAGATTTGATCTGGAAGCTCAAAGTCATTTTTTCCTCACCACCTGTTACAAACTCCTAAGCTCCAGTTATTGTGAACTTCTTCAAATTCAGGAACACATCCTTAATTTTTTGAGACTAGGCCTTTATACAAGTTTCCCCTTTGCCTGGAAAATCCCCACTCCCCAACCCCAGTAATTCCCAGCTGCCCTCAAATCTTCTCTTTAGATATAATTTCTGCCAAGATTTATGATGACACTATGGCTAAACCAAATGCCCCTCTTATGTTTCTTTTTTATTTTTTCAGAGCATCTGCTCCTATCATAACACTTATGCAATATTCAAATGCTTGTCGCTTTCCCCACTGGCAAATAAAATCCCCAGGGACAGAGATTTAAGGTTGGTTCACTCCTGTAGCCTTACCATACAGTGTAGTACCTGAAATACAGAAAAGACTCAATATATCATTTTTTTGGATTGAGTAAAATATTTATTTCTTCCGAAACCTCATACCTGAAAATCATTTTTTTCTATGTCTGTGTAATGTTATCTTCATTTAATGCTTTTACCCAATCCCAGATCCCAAGAAATATCAATAATGTAGGTTACTTTTGTCCTGCTCTCAGAAGTCCTTCCTGAAAATACTAGTTCACAGTAATCATTCTCTTCTTTAAAAATACTTATATTATTTTTTCAAAAACATTTTCACATCTCAATACATGACCTTTCTCCTTCTCCCTACCACAAAATGTTCATGATCTTTTATAAGGGAATGTTATGCTTTTCATCCCACATGGAAAATACTATGGTTTGACTATGTCTTCTACATTTTATGTATTGGAAACTTAATCCCTAAATTCATGTTGATGACATTTGGAGGTGGGGCCTTTAGGAAGTGATTAGACCCTGAGGGCTCTTCCCCATGAATGGATCAAGGCCATTATCACTGAATTGAGTTAGTTATAAAAGAGCGTTTGGCCCCGTTTCCTCTCTGTCTCTCGTGCTCACATCCATCTTACCTCCTTCTGCACAGGATGATGCTTACTGGATGACAACCCCATGCTCTTGGACTTCTTAGCCTCTGGAACTGTGTACCAAATAAAATTCTGTTCTCCCTAAGTTACCCAGCTGGTGATATTCTGTTATAGCAACAGAAAATGAAGTAAGACAAAAATTAAAGAATATTTGCTCATTGATCAAATGGCTCTAAATGACATAGCATTTTTTCAGAATTGGAAATACCAATATAATACCTTTTCTCTTTATTCAGATCATTGACATCCCACAGCAACCAAAAGTCGCTAGTGTTTTATTCCTTTATGTCCTTTGTTTCAGAACTTGAAATATATTAATAAATTGCTTATTTGCCTGTTGATTTCCCATTTGTAAGCAATCACATGATGACAACTGTGTCCCAAAGCAAGTAGACCTATTTGATAAATTAATTAGAATATATTTTGGAAAATCAGCTTAACATTGATTCTTGAAGATGATTCCAAGCAGCAACTTGGACTAGGCAAACTGAATACAAAGCCCAGGAGCCCCCGTGGCAGCACAGATGCAAAGTTCGCAACTCAATTTTACTTTTCCTTGAACTACAATGCTACATTATGTGGTGCCAAGCAACTGGAATCCTTAAGCAGTTTAGGAAATCTGATCCAGCAATCTGATATCGGAAGACATCATGCACAGATTGCAATAAAAAAGTTAGTTCTACTTCATTCTAAACAAGATAATTCTTAATTTAATTCCTGATCCTACTTTCTATGTTAACATGTTTCATGAAAATCCAACTTTTTGATCATGGTATGAATGAGTTTAATTCAGTAAAGAAACATGCATTAAGTTGCTACTTAGGCTGAGTGAATGTAATAGAGAGAAAGCAATTATATTTCTCATTGCCAACTCATTATCTCTACTCACATGTTTCTCAGGCACCTAAACTCAATGTGTCTAAATCAGACCTTATCATCACCCCAGCATGTACCCTGCTCATACACAAAGTCAGCCTTCGTCTTCCTCTAATGATTGCCATTCCAATAGTCAGCACCCATGGATAATAATTAGGAGTTGGACTTAGGTTTGGATAACAAAGCTGATGGATTTTTGTTTGGGAATTATTTTTTCAAAGCCAATTATATAGTCTATTAAATTATTTCATGCTTTACCTACAATGCACAATAAAAGCCTTCCTGAGTCTATTTTAATTTGCATTTTTTAGAACCACCTTTTCCAACAAAATGACATCATTCTGAGGACATTTTATCGTAAGATTCATTGTATGTATTTGTTTTATATTCATAATATGTATCAATAATAATTTCTGCCATTGTACATTTCATGACTTGAGTCATTATTTCTATTAAGTGTACTTCTGGGATTTTTTTCAGGCAAATTGTGCAGCTTCAGAATATCATCATAAGCAGTTTCAGCAGCTGCCAAGAATATTTTGTGTCAATTTTTTCAACTAATTAATATACATAATACTGTTTCAAATGATTGTTTCCATCACTTTATTAATGAAACCATAAGAAAATTGATATCAAGACCCCTTAGTTAGCCCAAAAGTGTTTCATTGTCCTGGACTGGTTTACCCTATGCCAATCAGATTCTTTCATAATGCCCATGCATTTGGCATTGCAGTGGCACCCCCTGATGCCATTGATAGCACAAGGAATCAAGTCCTGAAGCAGAGAACCCTTCGGGTGAAAATAAAGGCTAATCCATAGTATCTTGCTCTGTGTAGGAATACACAGAGGGGCACGTGAAAAAATTGCAAGGTCTGTATTCCACATCTACTGCAACCATTCAGGTCAAGAAACTGCAGAGCTTTACTCTGAAAATTTCTAAAATGTCACAGAGTCAAAAATATGTACTTACTAATTATTTATGCTAAACATTTCAAAGGCAAAGTTTCATTATTTAAAAATTGATTTAGCTGGGTTCAGTGGCTTGTGCCTGTAGTTCCAGCAACTTGAGGCTGAGATGAGAGGATAGCTTGAGGCCAGTGGTTCGAGGCTGCGAACAGCTGTGATGGCTTCACTGCACTTCAGCCTGGGTGGCAGAGTGAGACGCTATCTCTAAATAAATAAATATTAATTTATAAATATTTAGGTACAATATGAGCCTGGTGTGTCGAAGAGTGATTCATGAAATAAAATATCAACACTGCTTT
This sequence comes from Rhinopithecus bieti, assembly GCF_001698545.2. Lineage (NCBI taxonomy): Eukaryota > Metazoa > Chordata > Mammalia > Primates > Cercopithecidae > Rhinopithecus > Rhinopithecus bieti. Next base: position 725,102 of record NW_016812757.1, read on the forward strand.
GTCTCCTAGTGTTCCTTTAAAATGCTTTATCTGCTACTAGTTGAAAATACTAAGAGATCCTATGCCATTTATCTTCATCTTGTATTAATAGATAGTGCTTTTAATACTATATTAAAATATAATAGTATCTCAGAACTAAGAAAGAGATCATCAGAAAATCATTATCCTTAAGTTATCTAACAAAATATGTGCAAGACCTGTACATTTTAAGTTATAAAACAATGATAAAAGAAATTTTAAAAATCTAAAAAATAAAGCAGCTAAGTATTTTTATAGATTGAATGACTCAGTCCAGGTCAGATGTCAATTCTCCCAAAATTGAAGTACAAGCCCAATATGGTCCCAATAAAAATTCTAGAAGAATTTTCATCTGTAGAGACAGACAAGCCATTCATAAAATGTATTTGAAGAAGCAAAGGAACTCAAATACATGAGACAAGTTTGAACAGAAAAAAGAAAATAAAGATCAAAGTGCCAAAACTCACGCTTATTATAATTCCATAATGATCACAGCATCGTGGTGCTGGCTGAAGTGCAAATACATGGGTCAATGGAATAGGATAGAATTGAGAAATAGACCCAGACCTATATGGTTCGTTAAATTTTTACCAAGATGCAAATGAAATTCAATGGAGAAAAGAATATTTTCCACCAATGATGCTGAAACAATTGGACATTAATAAAACAACAACAAAACCAAAACTCTGGGTACATATTTTATAATCTAAATAAAAGTTTCAAACTAGTCCATAAAATTAAATTTGAAACCCAAAACTGGAAATTTTCAGAAGATAAAATAAAAGAAAATCTTCATAATATTGCATTAGAAAACTTTTGGCTGTAACACGAAATACACAATCACTAAAATAAAATGACAAATGCAACATCCTCACAATTAAAAAACACTGCCCTTTGAAAAGTTCTGTTAAGAAAATAAAAAGACAAATGACAGACTTTGACACATTTGAAAGAAATATATGCTAAATGACGTATATCCAGAATATATAAAGAATTCTCGCATTTCAATAATAAGAAAACAAAAAATGCAATTAAATTTTGGCTAATAATTTAAACAGATGTTTTACAAATGAAAATATACAGATGGCATATAAGCATTTAAAAGGATACTCAAATTCATTATTCATCAGGAAATTAAAACTGAAACCACAATGAGATATCACTATACACCTATTCAAAAAGCTAAAATTAAAAAAATAAAATAAAATAAAAAAGAAAGAAAGAAATACACGGGATGATACTAACTCCTGACTGAAACTCTCATTTATTGCTGGTGGGAATAGATAACGTTAAAGTCACTCTGGAAAGCATTTTGGCAGTTCCTCAGAAAATTAAACATACACTTACCATTTTGACCCAAGGAGACCACTTTCAAGTGGTATGCAAGAGAAATCAAATTGTAACAAATTGTAATTTGTTATTTGTTACAATTTAATAAACTAAATTAAATTAATAAATTAAATTATAACAAAACCTACACATGAATGTTTCTGGCAACCTTATCCATAATTCAAAACTCCTGGAAACATCCAAAACGTTCTTTGGCTGGTGAATAGATAAACAGACAGTGGCGCATTTGTAGACTGTAACATCTCTTATTAACAAAAAGGAACAAACTACCCGATCCTCTTAACAAAATATATGAATATCTAACGCAGGATTCGAAGTGAAAAGCTAGACTCAAAAGGCTACAGATTGTATGATTCCATGTTTACAGCTTTGTGGAGAAAACAAAACTGCTGGGACTGGAAACAGATCAGAATTTGCCAGGGGCTGGAGGTGGGGATGATTTTCCTACATAAGAGAGGGGGCAGTTTTGCAGGGTGTTGGGATTGCTCTATGTCTTCATCTAGGCAGTGGTTACACATCTTTCTGTATTTGTCAAAACTCATAGAACTGTACACTAAACATAGTCAATTTTATTATAAGGGAACTTTACCACAAGAAAACTGATACACACACACATGCACACACACACACATGCACACACACACATAGATGTAGTATTTTAATTTTGTGAGTGAGGCTGTATTACCTGAGACAAGGCAATTTATAAAAAAAAAAAAGAGTTTTAATGGACTCCCAGTTCCACGTGGCTGGGGAGGCCTTACAATCATGGCAGAAAGTGAAAGGCATGTCTTACATGGCGGCAGGCAAGAATGAGTGAGAACCAAGTGAAAAGGGAAACCATTTATAAAACTGTCAGCTCTTGAGACTTATTCACTATCAGGAGAACAGTGTGGGGAAAACCAACCTCATGATTCAATTACCTCCGATTATGTCCCTCCCACAACACGTGTAAATTAGGGGAGCTATCATTCAAGATGAGATTTGGGTGGGGACACAGCCAAACCATATCAGAAGCAATGCTCTGATATTGCAGAAAGATACAGCAGGGGTATTTGGCTCCATAACTGTGCATATATTTACATGTGCTAGGAAAAGAATCTTGAAGGAAAGAAAGTATTTCCACAAATCTCAGAGAAAATGTTTCTGTGAGCTCAGAGGATTTGGATAAAATCTTGAAAGAATATAGTTGTATTTTCCTATCTAATTTGCCAAGGCAAAAATAGAAAAGCTAATAGAAAAAAAAAAAGAATAGAAAAGGCAAATATAAAAGCAATTTTAAAAAGGAAAAAAATCCACATGTGGCCAGAAAGAAATCATTATTCTATAAAGAGCCTAATTCAATTGAATTCAGAGTATACAGTTGACTGTTGAACAATACAAGCTTGGATTGCACGGGTTCACTTACACATGGAATTTCTTCTGCCCCTGCCACCCCTGAGACAACAAGACCAACTTCTCCTTTCCTCTTTCTCCTCTGCCTATTGAACATGAAGTTTTGATGACCCACTTCTACCTAATAAACAGCAAATATATTTTCTCTTCCTTATGATTATCTTAATAACATTTATTTTTCTCTAGCTTACTTTATCATAAGAACAGGGTATATGACACATGTAACATAAAAAGCATGTATTAATAGACTGTTTATGTTATTGGCAAATCGACCAGTCAACAGTAGGCTATTGGCAAGTTAATTTGGGGGAAGTAAAATATTACATTCAGATTTTTGACTGTGAGGTCCATGCCCCAAACCCTGTGACAACTGTGTCCAAACCACATTACACAGGAAAATTAATAAACAAATGAATTGCAATTAATTGAATATGAAAGCAGAATTTTTTGACAAAAAGGGGTTCCCTGGTGCTTGACAAAATTCTGAGCTTGGGCTAATACCCAGCTTTGGGGAAGCCACACATGTGTAAGAGGATTCCTTTTTAAAGGACACTAGACACTTGCTACATCGTCTCTGGGAAATGTGTTAGTTTTGTAGGTAGGGCTGTTGCAAACAAATCCCCTATATGGGAGCTTAAACAACAGAAATGATTCTCTCACTGTTCTGAGGCTGGAAGCCTGAGACCCAGGTTGGTTCCTTCTGAGGGCTAAGAGAGGGACCTGCCCCAGGCCTTCCTCCTCGGCTTATAGATGGTGTCTCCTCCTTGTGTCTTCACACTGTCTCTCATCTGTGTATCTGTGTCCACATTTCTCCTTTATAGAAAGATACAGTTCTATCGGACTAGGATCCATGCTCATGACCACATGCTAACAGGATCTTTTCTTTTTTCTTTTTTATCTTTTTTTAAAAAAATTATTTATTATACTTTAAGTTCTTATATCTATTAAGTTCAGGGCGTACCATGTGCAACAACGTGCAGGTTTGTTACATATGTACACATGTTGCCATGTCGTGGTGTGCTGGCACCTATTAACTAGTTCATTTCATTAGGATATATCTCCTAATTGCTATCCTCCTGCTACCCATCCCCACAATAGGACTCGGTGTGTGGATTCCCCTTCCTGTGTCCAGTGAGTCTCATTGTTCAATTCCCACCTATAAGTCAAGAATCATGCGGTATTTGGTTTTCTGTTCTTGTGAGAGTTTGCTGAGATCGATGGTTCTCCTGCCTCGTCCATGTCCCCCTACAAAGAGCACGACTCATTCCTTTTGTTATGGCTGGCATGAGTATCTCCTGGTGCTAATACTCGTCCACATTTGTCTTAATCAGTCTGTCATGATGGACATTTGGGTTGATTCCAAGTCTTGTGCTATTGTGAATAGTCTGCGTAAGTAAACATATATGTGCTGTTTGTCTTTATAGCACAATGATTATAATCCTTTGGGGTATATACCGCCAGAATGGGAATACTGGTCAACCTGCCGTATTCCTTCGTACGTTCTGACTGCTTGAGGAATCAACCACACCCGTGTCTCCCGCCTCGCGGCCGCGGCCCCTGTTTTATGCCACAATGGTTGAACTAAGTTCTACAGCCACCAACCAGTGGTACAAAGTGTCCTATTCTCCACTCTCGGTCCTATGTGCACCTGTTGTTTCCTGATTTTTTAATGATTGCCATTCTAACTGGTATGAGATGCTACCTCATTGTGCTTTTGATATGCATTTCTCTGGTGGCGAGTGATGATGAGCATTTTTCCTGTGTCTGTTGGCTGTATGAATGTCTTCTTTTGAGAAGTGTCTGTTCATATCCTTTGCCCACTTTTTGATGGGGTCTAACAGGATCTTTTCAAACACACTCTCTCCAAATGAGTCTCACTGGGAGGTACTGGGGGTTAGGACCTCAGCATATGAATTGTGGAGACCCAGTCAATCCGCAACAGGGGACTTCCTGCACAGTTGAAACTAGCAAGTGGAAGGTCTGAGCTGAAAGCAGAAAGTGTGTGTGTGTGTGTGTGTGTGTACATATGGGGTATGTGGAGATATGTGTGTTGTGTATGTGTATATTTGTGGGATGTATGTGGCGGTGTGTATGAGGTGTGCACTTGTCACATATTTATGTGTATGTGTGTATTCTCTGTACCATGTGTCTGTGTGTATCTGTACAGTGTGTGTCATCTCTGTAAACATGTATTTAGGTTGTGTATCTTTTGTGTATGTGTCTGTGTAGTGTGTGTCATCTATGTGAGTGTATGCATGTAGGGCATGTCTGTGTGATGTGTGCCATGTGTATCTGTGTATGGTGTATGTGTGTGTCATCTGTGTATGTGTATGTCTGTAGGGTGTGTGTGTCTGTGTGCGATGTATGTGTGTGCCATCGGTGTCCACACATGTATTTTGGGTGTGTGTGGCATATGTCAACTGTGTGAGTGTATGTATGTAGGGAATGTCTTTGTGATGTGTGTTATGAGTATCTGTGTATGGTGTGTGTGTGTGTGATCTCTGTGTGCATGTATTTCTGTAGGGTGGGTGTGGTGTGTGTCATGTGTATGTATCTGTGTGTAGTGTTTATGTGTGTCATCTGTGTACATGTTTGTATTTTGGGTGTGTGGCATGTGGCACGTGTATCTGTGTGTGCTGTATGTGGTGTGTTTATGCATAGGTATGCAGGGTATATCTGTGTGGTGTGTGTCATGTGTATAAATTACACAATCATGTTTCTCTAATTGGGGTGTTTACAATCTAGTTGAAGAAAGGTATTCAGATGGGAAAAGGTAACCAATAGTAAAAATCAGCATGGGCCTGGTGCAGGGGCTCACTCCTATAATCCCAGCACTTTGGAGGCCAAGGCAGGTGGATCAACTGAGGTCAGGAGCTTGAGAACAGCCTGGTCCACATGGTGAAACCCCACATCTAATAAAAAATACAAATATTAGCCGATGTGGTGGCACATGCCTGTAGTCTCAGCTATTCGGGAGGCTGAGGCATGAGAATTACTTCAACCCAGGAGGCAGAGGTTTGCAGTGAGCCGAGATCAAACCACTTCAGTCCAGCCTGGGCAACAAAGTGAGACTCCATCTCAAAACAAACAAACAAACAAACAAAAAACAAAAAACCCCACAAAACTTCGCATGGGAAAATGCCAGGCATTCTAAGAATAAACACATAATTTAGTGAAATGAAATAACTTTCAAATGAAGCAGTGACGCCAGATTTATAAAATATATAAAATTAGAGACAGGCCTTATTAGAAATGTCAATAGAATTTAGATAGAGATGAAATGAGAACAAATAAAAACAGGAGTTTGAATTGAGGTGAAGGGCTTAATTCCTCTCATTCTCAGCAATTGTGACAGAGACATCACTCTTCCCTCCAAAGTCGTGGCGTGGCTGCTGAGTGGCTGTGGCCAGAAGACTGCGTGCACCACCTGCCAACACTGGGCACTCCTTCGATATAGTTTCCTTCCTTTTTTTGAGACCTGAAACGTGGAAACACAGAAATGCTGCACTTCCAGCTCTGATAACATGAGGAGGGAGAAGGAAGGGGTTCCTCTGTCATCATATAGGAAGCCACTTTTGTGCCCAAATGGCCTAGAGAATAGACAACCACTAACTCCAACGTGCTCCATGGCATTTCTGCTCTGTTGGAGCCGTGCTTTGGGGCCTCACTGTTAATGCTCTCGGCCCTTCCTCCTAGGGTGTGTGGTCTGTGTATTAGAATGATGTGTGGCTCTTGGAAGAAAGCACATGTGGAAGTGCTTTAAAAATCATAAGACAAATTTTGGCCGGGCGCAGTGGCTCACGCCTGTAATCCCAGCACTTTGGGAGGCTGAGACGGGCAAATCACGAGGTCAGGAGATCGAGACCATCCTGGTTAACACGGTGAAACCCCGTCTCTACTGAAAAATACAAAAATTAGCCGGTCGCGGTGGTGGGTCCCTGTAGTCCCAGTTACACGGGAGGCTGAGGCAGGAGAATGGTGTGAACCTGGGAGGCAGAGCTTGCAGTGAGTGGAGATCGAGCCACTGCACTCCAGCCTGGGCGACAGAGCAAGACTCCGTCTCAAAAAAAAAAATCGTAAGACAATTTTTTAAAGGTGACCTGTGGCACACAGAGTGGTAACATCAACCATTGATAGTCTGATCAAGTACAGGTATTGAAAAATGAGGATAAATGNAGGGGGGGTGTGGTGTGTGTCATGTGTATGTATCTGTGTGTAGTGTTTATGTGTGTCATCTGTGTACATGTTTGTATTTTGGGTGTGTGGCATGTGGCACGTGTATCTGTGTGTGCTGTATGTGGTGTGTTTATGCATAGGTATGCAGGGTATATCTGTGTGGTGTGTGTCATGTGTATAAATTACACAATCATGTTTCTCTAATTGGGGTGTTTACAATCTAGTTGAAGAAAGGTATTCAGATGGGAAAAGGTAACCAATAGTAAAATCAGCATGGGCCTGGTGCAGGGGCTCACTCCTATAATCCCAGCACTTTGGAGGCCAAGGCAGGTGGATCAACTGAGGTCAGGAGCTTGAGAACAGCCTGGTCCACATGGTGAAACCCCACATCTAATAAAAAATACAAATATTAGCCGATGTGGTGGCACATGCCTGTAGTCTCAGCTATTCGGGAGGCTGAGGCATGAGAATTACTTCAACCCAGGAGGCAGAGGTTTGCAGTGAGCCGAGATCAAACCACTTCAGTCCAGCCTGGGCAACAAAGTGAGACTCCATCTCAAAACAAACAAACAAACAAACAAAAAACAAAAAACCCCACAAAACTTCGCATGGGAAAATGCCAGGCATTCTAAGAATAAACACATAATTTAGTGAAATGAAATAACTTTCAAATGAAGCAGTGACGCCAGATTTATAAAATATATAAAATTAGAGACAGGCCTTATTAGAAATGTCAATAGAATTTAGATAGAGATGAAATGAGAACAAATAAAACAGGAGTTTGAATTGAGGTGAAGGGCTTAATTCCTCTCATTCTCAGCAATTGTGACAGAGACATCACTCTTCCCTCCAAAGTCGTGGCGTGGCTGCTGAGTGGCTGTGGCCAGAAGACTGCGTGCACCACCTGCCAACACTGGGCACTCCTTCGATATAGTTTCCTTCCTTTTTTTGAGACCTGAAACGTGGAAACACAGAAATGCTGCACTTCCAGCTCTGATAACATGAGGAGGGAGAAGGAAGGGGTTCCTCTGTCATCATATAGGAAGCCACTTTTGTGCCCAAATGGCCTAGAGAATAGACAACCACTAACTCCAACGTGCTCCATGGCATTTCTGCTCTGTTGGAGCCGTGCTTTGGGGCCTCACTGTTAATGCTCTCGGCCCTTCCTCCTAGGGTGTGTGGTCTGTGTATTAGAATGATGTGTGGCTCTTGGAAGAAAGCACATGTGGAAGTGCTTTAAAATCATAAGACAAATTTTGGCCGGGCGCAGTGGCTCACGCCTGTAATCCCAGCACTTTGGGAGGCTGAGACGGGCAAATCACGAGGTCAGGAGATCGAGACCATCCTGGTTAACACGGTGAAACCCCGTCTCTACTGAAAATACAAAATTAGCCGGTCGCGGTGGTGGGTCCCTGTAGTCCCAGTTACACGGGAGGCTGAGGCAGGAGAATGGTGTGAACCTGGGAGGCAGAGCTTGCAGTGAGTGGAGATCGAGCCACTGCACTCCAGCCTGGGCGACAGAGCAAGACTCCGTCTCAAAAAAAAAAATCGTAAGACAATTTTTTAAAGGTGACCTGTGGCACACAGAGTGGTAACATCAACCATTGATAGTCTGATCAAGTACAGGTATTGAAAAATGAGGATAAATGCCAATCCCCCTGGAATGTGGATATAGATCCTAAATATGCATGAAGAAAATAAAATCTTAGTAATCATATAATAACAATAATAACTCATTAAATTTAGAAAGCCATAGTTTTATCAATTCATTCTTATACATCTTAAGTAGGTTTAACAGGTGATTCTGTTTAAAAGTTAAGCAAACTGAAACACTGAACAATGAGGAAAACTGTCCCCTATTTGTGGTTAACAATTTGTGGCAAAACTGATAAAAGTACCCCAATACTAACCTCTTACAGGCCCACAGACCCTGCTTTCCCTCCCAAAGGCTGTTGAGAAGAGCAGATCACAGCAGATGAGCTCAGAAAAGAGAAACTTCCATCATTAAAGTAGAAACCTTCATAATTCTATAGACCTAAAAGTATAATTTTTAGAAAGTTTTAAACAATAAGAAGCTACGAATTTTCCACCTGATTTGTGGTCACCGATTATTTTTAAGGCTGTTCAAAGGAATGCCCAAAATGATGTTGCTGACCTGTAAGGAATCTCAGAAGGAATTTTTATGTATGTAAACATAGGGCCACTTAATGCCATGGAAGACAAATGTATCTACATTTCTGTGGGAATGTCCATAAGGAATTCTTTTTTTTTTTTTTTTTTTTTTTTTTTTTCTACAGTCTCGCTCTGTCACCCAAGCTGGAGTGCAGTGGCACAATCTTGGCTCCCTGCAATCTCTGCCTCCTGGGTTCACACCATTC
>NW_016812757.1:734722-809954 GCF_001698545.2 Rhinopithecus bieti
TTACAGTCTCGCTCTGTCACCCAAGCTGGAGTGCAGTGGCACAATCTTGGCTCCCTGCAAGCTCTGCCTCCTGGGTTCACACCATTCTTCTGCCTCAGCCTCCTGAGTAGCTGTGACTACAGGAGCCTACCACTACGCCCAGCTAATTCATTTTTGTATTTTTAGTAGAGACAGGGTTTCACCGTGTTAGCCAGGATGGTCTCGATCTCCTGACCTCGTGATGTGCCCGCCTCAGCCTCCCAAAGTGCTGGGATTACAGGCGTGAGCCACAATGTCCGGCTGAGGAATTCTAAAGTAGTAAGTTTTTATTCTGAATAGTCATTTGCAATGTTGAAAATACTGGCTGATATTTCTCTCAAATACAAACTTTCCAATTAGAAAGTCATTCATGGCCAGGCACGGTGGCTCACGCCTGAATCCCAGCACTTTGGGAAGCCGAGGAGGGCAGATCACCTGAGGTTGGGAGTTCGAGACCAGCCTGTCCAACATGGAAAAACCTTCTCTCTACTAAAAATACAAAAATTAGCCAGGCGTGGTGGCAGCACCTGTAATCCCAGCTACTCTGGAGGTTGAGGCAGGAGAATCGCTTGAACCCGGGAGGCGGAGGTTGCAGTGAGCCGAGATCATGCCACTGCACTCCAACCTGGCCACAGAATGAGACTCCATCAAAATAATAATAATAATAATAATAAATATAAATAAATAATAAAAAAGCTCCCTTAATAAGAATTACCTTCCTAATCTTAAAATTTTAAAAGCATTGAGAGGAGCCGGTTTGGGGTGAAGATAGTTCCTTCTGAAACGGGCTGGTGTGACCAAGAGGAAGCTCCAGCAGGGGAGTGGAGTGGCTGTTGGCGCAGGGATGACCTGGCTGCACAGGCCCTTCAAGATCCATTCTGCCACCTAGCTTCAAGCAATTGTCCTGGGTATCTATAAAATGGACAGCAATCGGGTTGAGAGTCAGAGCAGGATGCTGAAATGCCTCCATTGGCAGATCTGAGAAGCTCTAGAGGCAATTAAAGGGTGGGTCTTCCGATGGAGGTGATCTGTAACAGAGGAGGCAGTAGGCTAGCAATGTCTTCCAGGAGGGAGTAAGGACTCGGAAGCTTACAGGAGCTGAGGAAATAATCATGAAAAGCCAACAGTGGAGGCAAACAAAAACAAATGAAGGTATACACGGAGGAGTAGCCCGTGATCGGAGCCACTGGAATGCACTTACGCAGACTCAAAGGGAGGCTGAAAGACTGTTGGCAAGACCACTAATAAGAAGAGAAATAAAACACACTTGAAGACATATGTATTACATCACTGATGTTAGAGGCCCGTAATTCTGCTCCACTGGTATTGGACTCCTGTGTGAAAAGACTTTAACCCACTTCCAGCCATTTGGGAAAATAAACTGAGGAAAGAGTTGGCAGATATAACATAGGTTATCCAAAAAAGTTGTAATTTCAGATACATGATGAATAATTTGGAATATAACTATGTCCCAAGTACTTTTATGAATTAAACTTGGGATAATAATATATTAATATTAATAACTATAACATTAATAACCATGATATTAATATCAATAACTATAATAAAGAGGTTTCTATTGTTTATTATTTATCTGAAATTAAAATATGCCTTGGTGCCCTGTATTTTCATTTGAAACATCTTGCAGCCCTAGTTGAGAAAAAGGTGGAAAGATAGATGTCCCACACTAAAGTCTGCCTAAATCAGAATTCCCAAACGATGAAAGCTATTAGGGCTTATGGAATGGATACTAAGGATCAGGGAGGTTTGGTTGATATTAAGTCTCATATTAAGGAAAATCCCTGGTCCCAAAGAGAATTTCAGGTGTCAATATTTCATCTTACTTGCCTGCAGGAAAAGAATGGAATTCCATGGTCTTCAGAGTAAGTTACACAATCTACTTAAGCCTAAACACAGTGTCCCCGCAGCATCCAGCATTGCCAAAATGATGATAAATGTGACCGTGGTTTCTAAAAGTTTCTAAAAGATAGGCATAGTTTCTAAGTTCGGCAAGACTCTGTGGAGCAACAAAGAGTAGAGTTTCAAATGATCACATTTATAGAGAGAAGAAAAGTAGACAGGAAAGAGGAATTCTTATATGAAAGTCTTTGCTCCTTTCCACGTTTTTGGGAGCTAACACACTGCATCAAGTTCCGTTCTGCAAATAGCTCAGCATGTTGGGGAAGTGGTAGATGCATGAAAATGCTCAGTTTTCATGACTCTTCAGGTTTCCCATCAACATGAGTCTACTCTGTTGAGCCCAAACCCAGCCCTCATCCTGCTGGGCTGAGCAATCTGTCCTGACTCCTAATCTCACCTCGAACATCATTCTGAGCACATAGAATTGAAGTTGTGTGTTTACATGTCAGCTCTTGGCCTCACTCCCTTGCAAGTATCCCATTTAATAACAGCAGTAGGCCTGGTGCGGTGGCTCATGCCTGTAATCCCAGCACTTTGGGAGGCTGAGGCGGGCGGATCACCTGAGGTCAGGAGTTTGAGACCAGCCTGGCCAACGTGGTGAAACTCTGACTCTACTAAAAACACAAAAATTAGCCAGGCGTGGTGGCGGAAGCCTGTAATCCTAGCTACTCGGGAGGCTGAGGCAGAAGAATCACTTGATCCTGGGAGGCAGAGGTTGCAGTGAGCAGAGATCATGCCAGTGCAAGCCAGCCTGGGTGACCAAGGATGGTTCTGTCTTAAAATAATAATGATAATAATAATAATAGCAGCAGTAGAATCGGTGAATGAAATAGTTGTTGTGTGACTGGGTATTGTGTACTTAGTGTGAAATAACGTAAGTGAAATGCAAAGAATAGTGAATGCATGACAAAGCCCTAGCATATTAAATGTAAACACACGAGCAAACTCCAGGAGAGCAACAAGGAAGGCAAGCAATGCAGGTGCTGACAAAACGCAATGGCTCTGGATGTACCCTTGAAGGAAGAGAAGCCATGAGGGGAAGCAGAGGAAAGGGTGTCCGTAGAGAAGGAGGTGAGAGTACAGCAAAGGAATAGGAGGACGAAAGGGTTGGGCAGTGCAGGCCAGGCAGAATTAGCAGCAGAGGAGCCTGGGGGTCAAGGGGTCCTCAAAATATTCTCCTTTGGGATGAAACGAGAAGGATCTAGAGTTGAAGAAATGCTGGGAGACTCATGCATTCCAGAAATATTTTAATGGGGAAATTATTAGACCTTGTATCTGGCCAACTTGTATGGATAACAGAGGAAAAAATAATTGTCAGATATGACAAGAAGTTTAGTACATGAAGCACCAAGAGAATATGTTCCCTGGAGATGGAAACAGAAGTTGGGGAATAAAAAGGAGAGTTTGGGGGAAAAAAATAATAACTCTTGATTATCTTTGCTAGGGGAAACCAGCAAGGGCATTCTTAACATTGTAGACAAGTACATTTCCCAGCTGCACTTACATAAAGTCATACTTTAAAAGAGGGAAAGTTTTTCAGTTAAGCATCCCGTATTTTAAAATAATAAAATTTTGTTTAAGAAAACTTACAAGAATACATATAGCAGATGATTCCTGGTTAGTCCTTTAAAAAATCATTTGTGAAAATAAACATAGCAGATGAAACTAAGAGTATCCAAGGAAATTCCAGATCGGTGGCTAAAATTTTTGAAGTACAGACCCTTTCAATAATAATTGTTTATTGACATATGCTATTTAACCTCTAAAACTCATCAATTAAATATAAAAATAAAGCAATATTTTAATAGAAAGAGCATTTTGAATGACATCTGTGCATTTAGAAATTCAAACAATAGGGCAGGCATGGTGGCTCAAGCCTGTAATCCCAGCACTTTGGGAGACCGAGGCGGGCGGATCACCTGAGGTCAGGAGTTCAAGACCTGCCTGGCCAACATGGCGAAACCTTGTCTGCACTTAAAAAATACAAAAATTAGCTGGACGTGGTGGCAAGCACCTGTAATCCCAGCTACTTCAGAGGCTAAGACAGGAGAATCTCTTGAATCCAGAAGGTGGAGGTTGTAGTGAGCTGAGATCAAGCCACTGCCCTCTAGCCTAGGAAACAGAGTGAGACTCCACCTCAAAAAAAAGAAAAAGTTAAACAATAAAGCAGTAAGTAGTATGCCACTTTTTAATTTTTTTGATCAATGGCTACCAGATCCTAGAATTTTAAATTTGCTGCCTTCAAAATGAGGTACAATTGGCAAATAAACATCTTGATTTAGATTTGTAACATAAATCAATGACAGAACAATTCAAGTTTTATTCTCTAAGTACATTTAAACATCTATTGCCTAATTCCAGTGTAGTAAGCACAGACAGGCAAAACGAACTACAACTCCCTGGGTGAGGCATGATCCCATCAGGCCTCGACAGAAGGAGCCATCTGGAGATGGGAGACCAGCAGGCAGTCTGCAAAGCATTACCCTGGCGCGCTAGACGTCACCTTTTCAGCTACAATGGCTATAATTTGAAGAGCTAGTTTCTCTAATCTTGAAGCTTTATACCTTTCAGATGACACTAAAGGAGCAATTTTCTTAGACAAACTGGGTATAATTTGGGTAATCTCTACATGGCAGGCACCTGTACCTTCATTTGCATTTACACAATTCCTTTTAAATCTGGTAATTATGTAAATAGCAGACAAGATTTTTGACATCTCACTTTCTTATTCTGCTTTGGAAACTGACTAGACATTACATTGCAGTCAATTTGCTATTTTAACACGCACAAAAGATGGATTCATTTAAGCAAAAATAGAGTGAATAACTGCATTTCTGTTCTCCAAAATGCACCATGTATTTTTGTTCAATTGTATAAGTCCACAGGATTCACAGAACTGGAGAAGTCCATTCAAAACTCCGGCTCGAGTCCTGGACATGAGTCATTGGTGTCTTTTCCATACCTCTCCCCCAGCCCTGACTTGCTGGACTTGCTCCAAGGCTCTGTATGAACAACTGAAAAAACAGACACTGTCCTAGAAGCTAAGGCCACAATACAGGGGTTATGTATATAACATGCCCTAGTAACATCACTTTTATTATAATTATACAACCAGCAGTGCAACACTTACCACTAAAAAGGCAAAAGAAATAAAGCATATGAACGTGTATTTCTAAACAAATTCCTTACAAACTAAATTATTTCTGGCACTGTATTTTAGTAACTGTAAATTTCTCTAAGTTAATTATTCACTCTGACTCTCTATTTGGAAAATAGAGATACCACCACTAAATTTAGGGGACAGTAGAGGTAAAACAGGATGACAGTGGTGAGATAACATAAAACCTGTCATATATTAATACTAGCGTTTGATAAATGCTAGCTGCCTCCTCACCCTGATTCTGATTGTGTTTTGGACTCTCAACCTTAAGCCTGCCCGACAGTAGCCAGTGGGCTGGTGTCTCCTGGGTGAGAGGCATGAAGTCCTACTACAGCCCCAGTACCCTAGCCACGGGCAGTGTGTCCATACAGTACATGCCACACAGTGAGAGTCGCTCTGAATAGACACCCCTGAGTTCTTTGACACTAGGAGATGTAGTGAATGTTGAATTACTCGTCGTGCAGGGTTTATATATAGTCGGCATCTCTTTATCCCCAAAGCCTGAATTTACAAACAGGCTAAAAATGAATGCCTTTCATCAGCTTTAATTTTCTAATGCAGTGACCCATCCTAGCACTGTGTAATAACAGGTCCCAGAGTGACAATTAAAATAAATCACCCTACAGAATATGCCATTAAAAGCATTCATGCCTCATCAGTAACCGAATTGTCTTATATAATATATCCTAAGGAAATATTTATAACTTTAGCTTCAGTTCCTCAAAGCACACGTTGATTAATATTCTGACCTTGTTGTAAATTTCTCAGAAATTGAAACATGGTTCCAATATTATTTTCTGGGTGACAGTCTAACTTTATTTTAATGAGGAACACCAGTGGCTAATCATGAACCAATAGTTATTGATCCATAATAGATTACCTTCCCACAGAGTCCATGGAAAACATAAGCCTCTGCACATTCCTTCCATTTTAAGAAAGACTATTGAATGACAGATTATTTTTCCTCTCTAAATTAAGGGGATATTGGTCTTTGGAAGGAACAATGTTGAAACATTAAATATATTCATCCTTTACTCTTCTAAAAGAGTATATTCTAAGTAATGAAGAAATTGTAAACCAAAAATAAAATTTTAAACCTCCAAACCGACTGAATGGGGAACCCTCTGAGCCAAAGGGACCTGAGAGAAGCTTGAAAAACTGAATTCCTGGCAAGACAGGGAAGGGGGTGCAACACACTCTCTTTGGAGTTTCGGTACAACTGACCAGCTTTAACATTGAAACCGAGATCACAAAACAGACTTTTTGTGGCAATAAAATATCACATTTCAAACTGACACTGGTCCAACATCATATGACAAATAGCAGACTCTGAGAGAAATTAAAATATTTTACCCTAAAATAAATATCTTGGGCATATTTTGAAATAGCCCTGCAAAGCCACCTGGTGTGATTTGACAGTGTCCCCATCCAAATCTCAACTTGAATTGTATCTCCCAGAATTCCCACATGCGGGAGGGACCCATGGGGAGGTAATTGAATCACGGGGGCCGGTCTTTTCCGTGCTAGTCTCATAATAGTGAATAAGTCTCACGAGATCTGATAGGTTTATTGGAGGTTTCCGCTTTTTTTTCTTTTTTGACAGAGTCTCGCTCTGTCGCCCGGGCTGGAGTGCAGTGGCCGTATCTCAGCTCACTGCAAGCTCCGCCTCCCGGGTTCCCGCCATTCTCCTGCCTCAGCCTCCCGAGTAGCTGGGACTACAGGCGCCGCCACCTCGCCCGGCTAGTTTTTTGTATTGTTAGTAGAGACGGGGTTTCACCGTGTTAGCCAGGATGGTCTCGATCTCCTGACTTCGTGATCCGCCCGTCTCGGCCTCCCAAAGTGCTGGGATTACAGGCTTGAGCCACCGCACCCATCATCTCCCCCGGCTTTTGCTTCTTCCTCATTTTCTCTTGCTGCCGCCATGTAAGAAGCGGCTTTTGCCTCCCACCATGATTGTGAGTCCTGGCCAGCCATGTGGAACTGTAAGTTCAATTAAACCGCTTTTTCTTCCCAGTGTTGGGTATGTCTTTATCAGCAGCATGGAAACAGACTAATACACCATCTTTTATGGAAGAAATTTGCATCTGTAGAGCATTTCCATTAATACAGTCAGGCCTTTCCTCATCTAGGAGAGATTAACTATGAGTCTGATATCTTTTAAGGTTCATCTGAAAGGAAAACAGGCATTTACCATCTACCCTCTCTGAAAGCTGCCACCACTGAGGCTTCATCTATATCACAAGAACCTTGGGGTCGACGACCTCCCTTTATCTTAACTCAAGCATTTCTTTCTACTGACTTGGAGTCTTTAGACAAAGCTTAACTCTTTCAACTAATTACCAATTAGAAAATCTTTTAACCCACCTATGACCTATAATGTCCCTCCCTTTTTAAGATATCCTGCCTCTTTAGTCTGAATTAATGTACACCTTTTATGTATTGATTTATGATTTAATCTGCAATTCCTATTTCCCTAAAATGTATAAAGCTCACCTGTAACCTGACTGCCTCAGGCATCCTTTCTCAAGATCTCTTGAGACTGTTCCCTGGGCCAGGGTCACTGATACTGGCTCAGAATAAACCTTTTAAAATATTTTCCAGAGGGTTTTTTTGTTTTTGTTTTTGTGTCCAAGGAATATATGGGGAGAACTCAAGTGTAGGTTAACAAAAGCCACATAGTTCCTCCTATCAAAAACTTCCCACTCTTTAACATTCAAAGAAAACTTGAGGGTTCCACAGACATCCAGCTCACAGTGGACAATTGTATTCAATTTCCACCACCACAGGGTAAGACCAGGTCACATCACCATCTGCTGGTGAGTTGCTCAGCTCCTATGGGCTAAGACAAACAAGAATAAGACCTAGAGAAAGAGAAACTCTACAGTAGCATATTTAGGTAAACTTTTCATTTTGGTAAACTCAAGTACTCAAACACTTCCTTGGCATCTATTATTTGGAAACAGTCCTCAAGTCCCCACACACCCTCCTTATCATCTGTTATTTAGAAAGATTCTTGTCTTTTGAAACTCATAGGCAGTACCTCTTCTTACTACTAAGGAAAGATATAAATATTCTGTGTTTGAAATCTCTACATTATTTACAATCCTGAGCTTTAATTTTCCGTCCTGCTATTTTATAGGTAAAATACCTGCTAACAACCTGAAACCGCAGTGGTTAGGAATTGCTGGGATTGCATGTAGAGTAGAGCCAGCCATCAGGAAGAGGAGCATTAATATGGATAGATCCATTTCTTCTGAACAAGTGTTTAATGTTAACACTTTTCTAGCAAAACTCTTCCCTGACTCATCCCTGAAAGCCTTTGAATGCGAAATGCTTGACCTTTTGAAGAGCCCTTCATTTTCCTATTTGTTATCTATAGATTTTTACCCTCTCTCCTACCCCTACTCCCCACTCACTGCTGAATAATCACTTAGAGAAATTGTATTGTAAGAGAACGAGGTATTTGGAAAATTTTGGTTTTGAAAGAAAAAGGGAGAAGCAAGAGGAAGACATAGTTCCATTACTCCAATATGGAAACCTAAAGACCTCTGATTGGATCTGTTAAATAAAATTTACCCTGAAGTTGTCTCATTACATTTTAAGTTCAGCCTAAAGGTCTCTCCATACATGATGAACTGTCACCTCGCTGGATGTGTAAACAGACTGTACTTACTGTTGTACCAATCATTGAGTTTTTGTCCGTTTAAGGCAGCCAACTATTCAAACCATGTATAAATAAGGCAAGTGCCGAGCTGTAACCAATCAGGCTGTTTCTGTACCTCACTTCTGTGTTCCATACCTCACTTTTTGTTTTCTGTCCATAAATCTTCTTCTTTTACTACATGACTGGACCAGAGTCTCTCTGAACCTGTTCTAGTTCAGGGGCTACCTGATATGCAAACCATTCTTTGCTCAATTAAACTCTGTTAAATTTAATTTGTCTAAAATATTTCTTTTATTAGATCATAGGTAAACTCCTGGGACCCTGAGGTCTGAGGCCACGCAAAAGATACCTTGGCAAATCATGGTCAACATCTGGATCTCTGTGTTCTTCTCTGCAAAATGAAGAGGCTGATTAAATGCTGTTGAAGACTCCTTTGAGGCTCTAGCAGTTTATCATTGAGGGTATTTTGAGCAATGCACTAGATCCATGATGGGGCAGAAGGTGGAGGGTGGGAAAGAACTGTGAGAGTTGGCCTCAATGTTCTGTGAGGAAAAAGACCCCCAGCTGCTCTGCCCCCATGTTTGGAAGCTGCTGGACAAGGATCTTCAACAGCCCAGAGGGCCCACAACATCAGGGTCCCCCTGGTGGCTGTGGACAACACTGTGAGCAGCTAACATTTATTGGGTAATTGCTATGTGACTGGCATGCGTTTTTCTGAAAATATTCTTACAAGGTCAGATATATTTCCTATTTAACAGATGAGGAAATTAAGGAGGAGAGGGTAATTAAATTTCTTGAATTTCTACTGCTTTTAAGTGGCAAAGCCTGGAGCACAGCTTTCTCTGACTATATAATGGTGTCCAACAAAGGCATTGATTACTGGTCCTCATGTTAACATCATGTCTCTCCATGAACTTCTCAGCACTTTTCCTGGGATCTCAGATCCCTTTTGGCGTGGACAGTCGGAAAGTGCATTTAAGGTATTGTCAGAATGTTAAAATCTTCGTTCAGTTCAAGTCCATATACTTCCCCGTCTCTCATGCTCACTATTCTCTCTCATCCTGCAAGCAGCTCCTTCTTGACTGGGATGTTAGGAGGCAAAAAGATACATCCAAATAGAAATCTTACCTGGGGGGAGAAGGTAAAGCACAACCTCCCCTCCTAGAGGTTTTGCATTTCAAAGCATTCCATCTTTTTTGACTACTCAGGAAAGAGAGAAGGTTTTCACTACTTGGTAATGATTTGTCATTGACCTGAGGCAATTATTGGCAAAACAAGGCCTTGAGCTATTTCCAAGTCTCTCAAAGTGGGTGAAAAATAGCAAAGGAGCCCTGTGAGGATGTTAAGATGGTTTATTATGTGGTTTGCTTAAGGTCACAGAGTCACTAAACTGCACAGCTAGCTGTGGAATGCTGAGGCCCCAGGGGCTCCCTGTGCAACAGGCCTGGATCAAACTCCTAACTCTTTCCTGCCTAGGCATTCTCCTCTCCCTCACAGACACTGTCAAACAGCAGCAGCCCAAGGCCTGAGTTCCTTTGCAAAATCCAGCTAACTCCAAACTCAGCTGATGCTCTGCTCATGGGTGGAGAGAAAACAGGTGGAACCACTTCTCTATCAACTGAGTGAAAACCAGATGAGGAATAGCAGATAATGGGGAAAATATCTAACTATTTCATTAAAATAGATCTTCCTCTCTTTATTGCACTTAGTTTATAAAATTTAGAAAACTCATACAGGCAAAACGAAGTACATTCAATGGACTCAGTGGATTCATGGAATGCAAAGGAGCCTGAAGCTAGGTTTCACCCAGCCACTGCCACTTAACTCAGTCTCCTAATAATCCTCAGAAGGGAAATTTTCAATCTGCCTGGAATTTTCACTCCAGGCTCCATGTTCTTGGAATCACATACAGCTCTATGGACCCTGAAATCACTCCTCCATCCATGAGCTTGAGGAAGCTGTGCTATTGCTGAAGCTCAAGCGTTAACACTGTCTGTGGGTCTCTGTGTCCTCTGCCAATAAGGAAACCCTCTATCTGGAATTGTCAGCTGGTGCCTGGTTATCTCAGCTCCACACACCTGCTGTGAGGACCTGGAGGCGGCGGTGGGGCGAGGGGGGTTGGGGGGGTTCCTCTTGCTGTACAGAGACGTCAGCGCTCACCAAAGCTGCATGCCCCTCACCAGGGGGACTGCCCACTTGGCTCCCACGGGGCATGTGACGCTTCTTCGAATTCAGCTTCAGTTCTTATCTACCTTTTAAGCCATTTATATCTGCTATTGTAATTGTACCATTTTTTGAAATGTTAGTTGTTTTCATAAGATATGAAAGCTCAGTTGAAGCTTTGTAAAAGTTCAATGATTCCATTAAGGTGACTTTGGAAACAAAAGGGAGGAAAACAGAGTAAAAGAAAGAAAATAAAAAGATGGAGGGAAGGACAATATAAAGACCACTGTTGTTCAAAAATGCGCAAGCAAGGTAACTGTAAAGACTAAAGAAAAATTCAAAGTGTGACATGAATCATCATTTGAGCTACTTTAAAATCATGGAGAGCTCCCTCTGCTTTAAAGGAACCAAAAAAAATTAAAATAAAAGTATTATGGACAAACTAATATGTTGTGACCTGTGCAATAATAATACAAGAAAGGTGGAGTTCCACACTCATTCTCAAATGAAAGGCTTTGGAGATTTTATACCTTCAACATCCTTAATTCCTCATATTTCTACACATCCCCAGTGCTTTTTGTAGGATGCGTGTAGATTTGATTGCTGGGTCAATCAAATTGCTGGGTCAAACGATACACAGGCTTTGAGACTTCATACTTCCGCGGGGCAGAGGGCACTCATCCCCACATCTCAGTTTGGAGGACAGATGGTAGGAAAGGCTGCAATGTAACTGAAGCCACAGGAGGCCCTGAGGCACTGAAAGGACATGGCAGGAGCATCCATCCTTCTGCTTACAGACCCTGAGTTGCAATGAGAATAACGTCACGAGGAATGAACAGAAACTCTGGCTGATCAGCAATAGAAGTATTATGGAAAGCTTAAATACCAAGCACCACAGGTCATGACCTACCTTCCCATACACACCAAAAGCAGGCACATTAACACGCACATGTACACACAGACCTGCACCAAGACATATGCCCTAAAACAATGGTCCCTAAGCTTTTTGGCATCACAGACCGGTTTCATGGAAGACAACTTTTCCATGGACTGGGGCTGGGAGAGTCAAGATGAAACTGTTCCACCTCGGACCATCAGGCGTTAAGGAGCATGTAACCTAGACCCCTGCATGGGCAGCTCACAGTAGGGTTTATGCTCCGCTGATTTGACAGGAGCTAGAGCTCAGGTGGTAATGCTCATTCACCCGTGGCTCACCTCCTGCTGTGCAGCCTGGTTCCTAACAGGCCACAAACCAATACCCAGGGGTTGGAGACTCTTGCCCTAAAACACAACATTGTACTCAAGCTTCCACTTTAGCTGAAAGGGATGGCTCTTTAAAGCATCACCTAACCTTCAAGTTGTCAAAATTGATGGTGTTTTTTTTTTTCTGGAAAAACAGAATTGTTGCTGAATGCAACACATGCTTTTATTCCTAGATTAAACAGACCCCTGCATAAAAATGTCATTTGGGAGGCATTTGTTTCCTGTGTTGAATAAGCCCAAGAGAAGTCTCAAGTAGAAAATCAAATGTAATAAGACTCTTCCAGAATATCAGGTTAAATGCTCTCAGTCATAAGGCTGGTACATTTTGCCATGGGACAACAACAGAGCTCATTAAATAGCTTTTCTGATTCAGTATTACCAAAAATGCTACCAAAGAAAATACAGACTTAGAACATGTATCAAAGCAATGTGGCACTCCGGTGTGTTCTGCTCATACAGCGAAACTAGGATGAGTCTGCGGCATCCTCTACAAGCATTGGCCCTTGACAGGAAATCACGACACAAGTACCTTCTCGTGACTTTGCCCCTGACTAGTGGTAACACTGTTCTCTATTTCTAACCACACCCATCCTGCAAACCACTGGCAAGTCCTTGAAGTCCAACACCCCAAATCAGAAGTCAGGAAGAGGTTCCTTCCACAAACTCTCTGTGCAGCAGGGTGAAACATCTAAACATGGGTAAAACACGGGTGACCAGATGCTTGGGGTGAAGATACCTCATCGCTGCTTGGAACCCTGTGATTCTCATAGGAGTAGAGGTTGATGGGGAGAAGGGAGAGGAAGGTAGGATGAAAGTGAAAGAAACTAGAAGTTTCAGCAAATCTAAGGGGACAAAGCCTGGAGAGTGTCTCGGTAAAAACAGGTCACTGAAACTCCTGTCCTATCTCCACACATCGTAATTTATTCAGAGTAAACTATGGTAACAGAACTCAGGAACATGCCAAGGGGGTGTGTCTGGGTACCTATTAGCACATAGAATCAGGTCTCAAACATTTCCCTAAGGAAAAACATCCTGTTTCATCAGTGCTGAACAAGTTGAGGGATGATTGGAATGAGAGAATTTACAAACAGCAAACCTAAACATGGAACTAACATATTCAGAACACCCAAGCAGTAGAAAAGAAATAAACATCCACTTTAATCAGTTTTAATTGAAGATCTAAAGCTTAGCTGCTGTGGGCACCTTCAGGTAACTGGTCTCAGCCAGTCGGGGTCAAGTCGTCATCCTTTGCCCAGTTTCAGTGAGTGACCACTTTTCCCTAAACACCTGAGGAATGGGAAACAGGAGGCGGGAGTAGGTTTTAGGACATAGGAATTTACTGTTGCAGAACTTTTTCTTGGTTCATCTAAAGACGGGGTTCTTGTCCCATGGCCACGAAAGTTTAGGCTTGCCAGATGGTTTGAAGGCAAGGCCAGAGTCCCAGCTAGAGTGCTTCCCACCTCGCAGCTTGAATCCCAAATTCCACACAGGAAGAGGAGGGACCAGGCTCCTCCCAGCTGCAAAAGGCGCAAACTTCTGTGGCTCCACCCCAGTCCACCTTCCCAGTGTGCAGCAGCCCAGTTGGAGGTTTTCCAGGGGCCCCCTCCCTCATGGCTGTCTCACTATGGCAGTAGCTCTTTCTTCTGATGGCTCTTAAAAGTCACTTGGGAATTACTCCAGAACATCCTGCCTGACTTCCACACCCAGAGATCTCATGTGGACTTGGTCTGGGAGAGGGGCCCAGATATTAGCATTTATTTTTAAAGGTCCCGCAGTGATTCTAACCTGTGATTCTAAAAGGATGACTAAGGTTCTTAGTTTGAATCAGCTGGAAGGACTGTGGTGCCTGACTTTTGAATTGCCCTCCTAGCTTAAACACCGAAGCATGGGTTTATTCTGTTCTCTCAACGAATACCTGGAGAAAATAATGCTGCAGATGCTATTATAGATGCTTGGTGTATGTTACAAAGAAAGAAAGAAAGAAAACCCCTGCGTCACTAAGCTAACCTTACAGTAGGAGGATTCTGGCAACAAGCAGAAAGAATGGTGCACAGAAGTGTCAAGCAACAAACCCTATTAAAAAGAAAAAAAACAGAGTGACAGGAGTTGAGATTGCAGGAAAAGTGAGAAGCAGAATTTGTTATTAAAATAAGGGGTCATATTAGCCCTCACTAAAAACACATATTTGAGAAAGATCTTGAGGACAGTAAGGAGAAGAAAAGGGTGTTCCAAGGGAACAGCTAGTAGAAATGCCCCAAGACTGGATTTGACAGATGTGCTCACAAAATGAAGAGATGGTGAGGGCTGGGTGCGGAGGCTCAGGTCCGTAATCCCAGCACTTTGGGAGGCTGAGGTGGGTGAATCACAAGAGGTCATGAATTTGAGACCAGCCTGGTCAACATGGCGAAACCTCATCTCTACTAAAAATACAAAGATTAGCCAGGCATGGTGACATATGCCTGTAATCTCAGCTACTCGGGAAGCTGAGGCATGAGAATTGCTTTAACCTGGGAGACGGAGGTGCCAGAGAGCCGAGATTGCACTACTGCCCTCCAGCCTGGGTGATGGAGCAAGACTCTTTCAAAAAAAAATAAAATAAAATAAATAAACCAGAAATGGCCACTGAGGCTTGTGCAGGATGAATGAGGTAGAAGCCTGCAGGTCGAGGTTGCAAAGGTGAAGGAGGCAGCTTCCTTAAGTGCCCTGCCATTGTGAGGAGCTTGGCTTTCACTTTGAGTGAAACAGGGAGCCAAGAAAGGGTTTTGAGTCACGGAAAGAAAGCACAGACTACTTTATATCTTAAACAAACAAACAAACCAAAAACACTTTGACTATTATGTTGACTCTTAAGTAGAGAGGACAAATGTGGAAGCAGGAAGATCAGCTAGTAGGTGATTGTTGTTCTCTGGGGGCAAAGCGGGATGGTGGCCTGAACGATTTTCTTAGTAGCACTTAAAAAGCAGAGACATCAATCTATGCTGAGAGATTAACATGGAAAGACAGGGAGGAGGTAAAAAGGATTCTAAGTCGTTTTTTGTTGTTGTTGTTTTGTTTTTAGTCTAACCCAACTAGAAGGATTTCATTATCTTCAACAGAGAGAGAAGGTTACAAGTGAAATGAGTTTGTTTTTTTTGGGGAAGAGCATGAGTTCAGTTTATGTCATGTTGAGTTTAAGATGTTTATGAGACAAGTGAGATGCCAGGTACAGAGTTGTATAGATTGAGGCAAGTTCAGAGAAGAAGTCTGGCAATGCAGATATAAGTGTTCAAGTTAGAAGCATAGAGATAGTATTTAAAGGTATATGAGAGTAGATAACATCAAACATGTGTACACAGAGAAGAGGGCCAAGGGTCCCAAAGTACCCCAGCAATAAGAGAACAGGAAGAAGAGACAGAATCAGCAAAGGTTATGGAGAAAATGTGGTCAATAAGTGAGAAGAAAAATTATGTCCTGCTTCTTCAGTAAGTTGAAGAAAGTGAAGATAATGATGAGGAGGAGGTTTGATTAAAGCTGTCAAATACAGCTAGCAGGTTCAGTAAAATGATAGTGGATCATTGGATTTAGCTATGTGGTGATCTTTGGTTACTCAAGAGAAAAGTTATTCTGTAATTATAGAAAACTGATCTAAAGATAGTTAAGGCAGCATAAGAGAAGGATTGGACATTACAAATATAGGTAATGCTGGTGATTTCTGCTGCTAATGAGAACAAATAGAATGTAGGGAAAGTGAGGTTAAGAAAAAAAAAAAGTTTTGACAGAAGGAAGTATTACATGATGTTTTTAAGCCATTGAGAATAAACCATTATTTAAAAAGAAACACTGATAATGCAGGAGAAGGCAGAAAAATTGTTACAGTGATGATTTTGAATAAGCAGGAGTGGATGGGATTTGGTGTACAATTGCAGAGTCTGGTTTTAGATAAGAGCGTAGACGTTCATCTGTGGTAGCACATAGGAAGCCAGAATATGTCAATAGAGATGTTTGTAGGTTGATGTGATAGGAGCTTGAAGAATTTCCCTCTGACTGCTTCAGGTTTCTCAGTAAGGAAGACATTAGGCTGAGCATAAGAAGTGGAGAGGAAATGCTAAAGGTTTGTGGAGAAAGGAGACAGTGAGAAATCATAGTCTAGGACAGTGGAAAATTGACTGACCCAGCAATGTGTAGTGGTGTGTGTATGCATCACTGCCCTGCAGCACGAAGGCCCATGGGCATGAACGTCACCTCAGAACAGGTCACTGCAGTTGCTTGTCTTTCCCCAACATATCAGCTACAAAAATATAGAAATCTGGTCAGCAAAAGTTTGGATTCAACCAGAGTTGTAGTTTTGCCATTAAAGTATGTTGAAGAGAGGAGCAAAGGAGTCAAAAGTGTTTGCAGGAGTTTCGTATAGATTAACCACAAAATGTAAGCTGGGTAGTGAGGAAAGTACAAATATCAAGAGGGTGAAGGGTAGTGACACATTGTAAGATCAATATACAGAAAATCCCAGTGAGGGTAAAGCTTTGTTAGGCTAGAGATATAAAATGGAGAGAGCTGGGAAAATAGGAAGCATTTATCGAGTCTATGTATGTGAGAACAAATAACCAAGACAGCGCTAAGAACAAGCTCTTTCAAAAAGAGGAGTTCTGGAAATCTGAAGGCCAAGATGTTAAAAGGATCATCTAAAAACATTTAAAAAATTGTGAGGGGGCCAGGCACAGTGGCTCGCACCTATAGAATCCCAGCACTTTGGGAGGCTGAGGTGGGCAGATCATGAGATCAAGAGATCGAGACCATCCTGGCCAACATGGTGAAACCCCATCTCTACTAAAAATACAAAAATTAGTTGGGCGTGGCGGCGCTTGCCTGTAGTCCCAGCTACTCAGGAGTCTGAGGCAGGAGAATCACTTGAACCTGGGAGGCAGAGGTTGTAATGAGCTGAGATTGTGTCACTGTACTCCAGCCTGGCAACAGAGCGAGACTCCATCTCAAAAAAAAAAAAAAAAAAAGGAAAAATGAAAAAAGAAATTGTGAGGAATTAAGTCTGTGTAAAACTTGAGAGAATGGGCCATGAGCTAACATTGTCTTAAAATATAGGGCAGTAACTCAGTCATTGGAAGAAAGCAGCAACAGGAAAACATAAGATCACGAGCTGGGGATTTTCAGGGAGAAGAAAGAAAGAATGGCCAGAAAATGAAATGAGGGAATAGTTAATAGGCGTTCTACCTCCCTCTAAGCTCAGTGGTAATGATAATTGTAGAGAGAACATGACCACCGCTTAAGACATCTGCAGGGGAGGCAGTTTGTTCAGGTGGGAGGAACAAGAGTGTGCATCACAGCCTAGATGGATGTTGGGACCTAGATTACTTTCCTGCAGCTGCCGACCCAGAGTCCGCAAACTGAGTTGCTTTAAACAATGCAAATGGTGCTCGTTTCCACAGCACGAATGCTACAATTGGAATGACATAAAGAAGATTAGCACAGCCCCTGCACAAGGATGACATGCAAATCCATGAGGTATTCCAGAAGAATGCAAATGTATCCCCACAGTTCTGGAGGCAAGAAGTCTGAGATCAGGGTGTTGGTAGGGCCACGTGCTCACTGAAGGCTGTAGAGGTAGATCATTGCTTACTTCTCTCTTCGCTTCTGGTGGTTTCCAGCTTCTTGCTGTCCTTGGCTTGAAGATGCATCTCTCCAGTCTTTGCCTGTCATCACATGACATTCTTCCTGTGTCTCTTCTCCTTTTCTAATAAGGGCACCAGTCATATTGAACTTATGGCCCACCTTACTTCATTACGAACTCATCTTGATTATATCTGCAAAGATGCTATTTCAAAATAAGGTCAATTCACAGGTACTGGGGCCAGGACTTGAACGTATCTTCTTTTGAGGAGTACAGTTCACTCCACAACAGGATTAGGAGTGAATTGCAAGCCCAGTAGGAACAGTCTCACAGTGAACAGAGAAAATCTTCCCAACTCTTCGTTTCTTGTGTTACTGGTTCCAAGGTATCCGTTTCTCCTGGGACTCTCTCATTCAACATATGAGCGTTTCAGTGCCAAGAGCTGAAAGTGGCTCAGAGAAAAGAAGCGCAAGGTGCTGCCCCCACAGACTCTGCCCAGGAGGTCTCATTCTTCTTCATGGACTCTGAGTGAGACCTGCTGCCTCTGGGACCCCCTGTCCCTAGAACGTCTCTTGTTCCTTCCTTATTGTGTATTTTCTACATTACCCACATTGTGTAACTCAATCTGTGTATTAGTCCATTTTCATACTGCTATAAGAAACTGCCCAAGACTGGGCAATTTATAAAGGAAAGAGATTTAATTGACTCACAGTTGTGCATGGCTGAGGAGGCCTCAGGAAACTTATAATCATGGGGGAAGGCAAAGGGAAAGCTAGCACCTTCTTCACAAGGCAGCAGGAAGGAGACATGCTGATTGAAGATGGAAGAGCCCTTTATAAAACCATCAGATCTTGTGAGAACTCACTCACTATCACAAGAATAGCACGGGGAAACCACCCTGATGGTTCAATTTCCTCCACCTGGTCTCCCCCTTGACACATGGGGATTATGGGTATTACAATTCAAGATGCAAATTGAGTGGGGGCATAAATCCTAACCATATTACCATGTAACTGACAAAATGACCTTGTAAATGGCACCTGCTTATTGGACACTTTTCTGCATACTAAGGATAAAAGACATTCAAAGCCCTACCCTGGAGGAGCTTATGATCCAGTAGCACACACATGGCTTTTCTAACTTTTTTCCTTCTCCTAATTAGATTCTCAATTCTGGAGGGCAGACCCTTTTATTATACATGAATTCCACCCACCCACCCATGCAGTGCCATAGTGAATAAATATTCCGTGATTATTTTAGAGTTATGGGCTGTGACTTGAAATCCATGAGTGGTCTGCTATCTTGTCAATCACACTAGTCTCTACTTCAGCCCAAATACATGGGGACAGAAACTTTATTTCTATATTGAATACAGATTCCTGGGTGGCTGGCAAACAATAGTTTTTAATCATAGCAGAGAAGAAAGTGGAAGAAGTAGGTTTTTTTTTTTTTTTTTTTTTTCCTGAAAATCTGATAGATCTATACTTCAAAATCCTAAGGAAAAGATTATAGTTCCTGCACTGGTTTTCTGTGATTATTGTAAGAATTAATACAAACATGGTGGTTGAAAACAACAGAAATGTATTCTCTCACAATTCTATAGAAAGCAGATAACACATGGATAATGCAAAACATCATGCAGCCATTAAGCTTAGGTAGAAAATTAATCACATGGGATGTTGCACATGATACTTTTAAAAGGAAGGAGGTAGATTTATGTGTATGTCATAATCACTTTGGAATGAAAATAGCACAAATTATATGAATAAAAGTAGGAAAAAAACATGGAAGGAGTATGCATTAGCAGTTAATAAAAATCATTGTGTTTAAAGATTATAAGATGTATTTTCAATGCTTAGTTTTATAATTATTTGAAAATAATCTAAAGGCTTTAAAAGAGCATTTGTTATTTGTATTTTAGAAATAAAACTTTAAATACCATTCTAAGAAAAAAATGATATAACCAGCAACATATAATGGAATAAGAAAAGCAATGAGGAAGATGATTTGTAATTGATCTACTTTTGATGAATTTTAGGATTTGACCACTAAATAAATTAGTTCACAAAATTTACTTGTGTGAACAAATTCAGAACAAAGAATGAGTGAACAGAATACTACAAATATGTGGTAATTTAAAAGTAAGAAACACTCATGTTCTAATTTTTAGTACTGAATACTTTGAAAGGAACAAAATAAAATGTGTTATGTAAATTAGTAGGAAAGTTGAAACATGCATATATTCAAATAGGCCCTGGATAACAGATATGCATCTTACACATTTGTTAAGTCTAGTTCAGATGTAGGTACTTTGCAAAAATGAAAAAATATTAATTGAATAAATGAGTGAAAAGTATAGGGGCTTTAGTTGATGAAAATGCATTTTCAATAATTGTTCTTAGAAAGAGGAGTATCTCATATAACAACTAATCAATCTAGGAAAACTGTCAGCAAAATTCTGTCTGGGCCCTCATTTTTCAATAAAACACTATAAAAGTCACTATCATCTGGGTGCCCTCACACTTCTTATTCTCAGCTCAGTGTGCTGTCTCCTCCTGGGCTCCTGGGGGATTTTTAGCCACACTAGGGAGTGATCTGGTTTTGAGAAAGTCTGGAATCTGACTTTCACTCCAATGTTACTAACAGTTGTTTCTGGATTGTAGTGGTAAGGAGGCTTTATAAATCAGCTTATGTTCTTTATGCTAAGTCTCAGAGAAACACATATGCCACAGAGAGTTTTAATCACAGGAGAGATCCAATTACTCACGGAGTACAAAGGGCAACCGCATTTGAATTTTCCCTTTGATCATCCAGAAATGTGATTGTGAAGAAAACAGAGTCAATACTCAATGAAATTTTGAATTAGTTGTATAGTCATTTTAAAATCAAAGCCGTTCTCTTCCCTTTTCTTAAAAGATTGAATTATTACTAGTACAGGTGTTTAAATCACAAGATGTTCTTGGTGCTTGTGATGGTTAATACTGAGTGTCAATTTGATTGGATTGAAGGATCCAAAGTA
Source organism: Rhinopithecus bieti (assembly GCF_001698545.2). Lineage (NCBI taxonomy): Eukaryota > Metazoa > Chordata > Mammalia > Primates > Cercopithecidae > Rhinopithecus > Rhinopithecus bieti. Next base: position 755,532 of record NW_016812757.1, read on the forward strand.
TTAATCCTGGGTGTGTCTGCGAGGGTGTTGCCACAGGAGATTAACATTTGAGTCAGTAGTCTGGGAAAGTCAGACCCACCCTTAACCTGGGTGGACACTGTCTAATCAGCTGCCAGCACAGATAGAATGTAAAGCAGGCAGAAAAATGTCAAAAGACCAGACTGGCTTAGCTTTACAGCATACATCTTTCCCCCCTGCTGGAATTTTCCTGCCCCTGAACACTGGACTCCAAGTTTGTCAGTTTTGGGACTCTGACTGGCTTTCCTTGCTCCTCAGTTTGCAGATGGACTATTTGGGACCTTGTGATCATGTGAGTTAATACTTAACAAACTCATACACACACACACACACATACACACACACACACGCATATATATGTATATATAGCTCCTATTAATTCTGTTCCTCTGGAGAACCCTGACTAATATAGTGCTCAAAATGCTAGCCATGTACAAATCTACTTCAGTAACCTACCTCTGTCCGTCACTTAAATCTTGGTGTGCCATTACTTTGTAACCATAGCTTCTTTGTTCTCCAATCTTTAGGCAAAACTTAAGTGATCCTATCAACTCTTGGAACTTTAACTGCCAGCTTTTGTGCAAAATAACACACTCAATCTCTCTATTTCAAATTTCTCCTTTCAGATTTGCTGTATCCCACATACACTGTGTCCAAAGTGAACCCACTTCCATTTCTCAATTCTTTTATTTCCCTTACTGAATAAGATGAACAAACACCCATCTTAGAGAATGACACTATTATCCACCCAATTCCCCCAAAAGAAACATGTAATCAGCCTAGACCTTTCTCCTTCATATTCCTCTCTTCCCATGTTTATATTAATGAGCATTCACAAATGTGAAATAAGAGCTCTCTTCAATCCTTTTCCTGCTTTATCTCCACTGCTACTTTATTTCAGGGTCCAACCATACATCAAGTTAGGGTACTGTTCTTGTCTCTGGTTCATTTCTTTTGGGCTCCCTGTGCATTCCAATGGAGTCCCGTAAATTATTATCACATCGCCATTCTTGAGTCAGTAAATGGGTTGCCCAGCCTATCTACCTACTTTCAAGTCTGATTTCTTATCAAGATCTGAATTTCTTTGTGAGTCAGTGTCCTCCATTGTAAGAATGCATTTACGATATTCATTTCAAATTGTGATCTCATCTCTCTGTATGAAGGATACCTGTGACGTTTTATAGACATTGATTTAATTGGTCTTGGATGGACCACAGGTACTGTAGGTTTTTCAACTCACAAGATGATTTCAATACACAACCAGTGTTTTTAGCTCATGAAGTAAAATACAGAAATTGCTATGGGTTGGGTCCCGTGTTCGTCAGCGTTCTCTAGAGGGCCAGAACTAAAAGGATAGTTCTATACATAAAGGGGAATTTATTAAGGCATATTGACTCACATGAACCCAAGGTGAGGTCCCACAGTAGGCTGTCTACAAGCTGAGGAACAAGGGAGCCAGTCCGAGTCCCAAAACTGCAGAACTTGGAGTCTGATGTTCAAGCGCAGAAAGCATCTAGCATGGGAGAAAGATGTAGGCCGGAAGACGAAACCAGTCTAATCTTTCCATGTTCTTCTGCCTGATTTTAGTTTGGTTGCACTGACAGCTGATTAGATGGTGCCCACTCAGACTGAAGGTTGGTCTGCCTTCCTGGCCCACTGACTCAAAGGTTATTCTCCTTTGGCAACACCTTCACAGACACACCCAGGAAAAATACTTTGCATCCTTCAATCCAATCAAGTTGACCCTCAGTATTAACCATCACAGGTCCTTAACTCAAATATCTATCCATATCCTTTCCTTAAACTATTTTGTCCTTTTCACCCTCAGTATGTCTTCACTTTGGGGTGGGAGAAGTTTCATAAACTGAGCCTAGAATCCATCAGGATAAGCTGCTACCTTGTTTGGTTTCCTGAGAAGCCTCTAAGCACCTCTGTCTCTGCAATCAGTCAACCAATCAAGCTGGTAAGCAAGGAAGCCATTAGAACTGAGGTTCTGTGACCCTACACATGCCACAACAAACACATCTCTGGGAGATGAAGAGTTCTCTTCATTTGAAGGAGGACAAGGCTCTTTTGCTTTGATGCTTTCTCAGATCCCGTTCTGAATAAATCTGAACAGATTTCTGATGACCTGTGAGAACAGCTGTCTAATGACTAAAAGGGACTCCAACCCCAAAAGCCAGAAATGAAGATGGGATCTGACAGCACTGAGTGGTATTTTCTACAAGAATGGCCAAGTTTCTTAACATATATTAAAAGATTTATAAAAACAATAATAATAACATAGAAAATGATAGTTTTCTGGCAGTCTAAGATCAAAACCTATTTATAGAGTTTAATAACAACTCCTTAAAGGACGCTTTGATGTCTTCAGAGTGCTCTCAACATCAAACTACTCAACAATATGGTCTAAAGTTATGTTTATTTTTCGTGATCCTTGTCATTATTTGCACTCATATGTTATTTATTTGATGTATATTTGTATAATGTCTTTCTCATCTGGCAGATTTGCATGCCTGGGGTCTGTTTTGTTCCTCCCTGTGTGCCCAATGCTAGGAGGAGATTCTGGTTGAATCCAGCAGGAGGCCCTCGTGGTGTGTTTAAGAAGACAAGACAGCACCACAGAACCATATTTCCCTCCACTCTTAGACAAAAGCTAGCCTTTTATAGGAAAAAAGAAAAAAAGGAAAACAAATAAAGCCTGTGTTAGGCCATTCTTGCATTGCCCTAAAGAAATCCTGAAACTGGGTAATTTTTAAAGAAAAGAGGTTTTATTGGCTCACAGTTCTGCAGGTTGTACAAGAAGCATAAAGGCATCTGCTTAGCTTCTGGGGAGGCTTCAAGAAATTCACAATCATGGCAAAAGGCAAAGCAGGAACAGGCACAACACATGGCAAAAGCAGGAGCAAGAGAATTGGAGGGAGGCGCAACATAGATTTAAACATCCCAGTCTAAAAAGAATTCACTCACTATGGTGAGGACAGTATCAAGGGAGATGTTACTAAACCATTCATGAGAAACTGCCCCCATGATCCAATTACCTCTCACCAGGCCTCACCTCCAACATTGGGGATTACATTTCAATATGAGATTTGAGTGGGGACACTAATCCAAATTATGTCATTCTGCCCTAGGCCCCTTCCAAATCTCATGTTCTTCTCACATTTCAAACTACAACCACGCCTTCCCAATAATTCCCACAGTCTTAACTCATTCTAGCATTAACTGAAAAGCCCAAAGTCCAGAGTCTCATATAAGACAAGGCTAGTCCCTTCTGTCTACGATCCCATGAAATAAAAAATATGTTAGTTACTTCCAAGATACAGTGGGAATATAGGCATTGGGTAAGTACTCCCATTTCAACTGCAAGAAAGCCAAAAAACCAGGGGCTACAGGGTCCATGCAAGTTCAAAACCCAGCAGGGCAGACATTATATCCTGAAGCTCCAAAATAATCTCCTATGACTCCATGTCCCAAATCCAGGGTACACTGGAGCAAGGGGCGGGCTCCCAAGGCCTTGTGTAATTCCTCCCCTGTGGTTTTGCAGGGTTTAGCCCATAAAGCTGCTCTCACAGGCTGACACTGAGTGCCTGTGACTTTTCTATGTGCAGGGTGCAAGCTGTTGGTGGATCCACCATTCTGGGGTCTGGTGGATAGTGGCCCTCTTCTGACAGTTTCACTAGGAAGTGCCACAGTGGAGACTCTCTGTGGGAGCTCCAACCCCACATTTTCCTTATGTGCTGCTATAGTAGAGGTTCTCTATGAGGGCTTCACCTCTGCAGGGGGCTTTTGCCAGGACATCCAGGATTTTCCATAAATCCTCTGAAATCAAGACAGAGTCTCACAAGCCTTAACTCTTGCATTCTGTGTCCCTGCAGGTTTAACATTACATGGATGCCAAGGCTTAAGGCTTGTGCTCTCCAAAGCAGTAGTGATATGGTTTGACTGTGTCCACACCCAAATCTCATCTTGAATTTTAGCTGTCTTAATTCCCATGTGTTGTAGAAGGAAGTCAGTGGGAGATAAGTGAATCATGGGGACCGTTTCCTCCATCTTATTCTCGGGGTAGTGAATAAGTCTCATGAAATCTGATGATTACATAAGGGATTTCCCCTTTCACTTGGTTCTCATTCTCTCTCTTTCAGCCACCATGTAAGATGTGCCTTTCACTTTTTGTCATGATTGTGAGGCCTCTCCAGTCACATAAAACTGTGAGTCCATTAAACCTCTTTTTCTTTATAAATTACCCAGTCTCAGGTCTTTATCAGCAGCATGAAAACTGATGAGGTCTGGATTATTCAGATTATTAATACAAGCAGGCTGTGCTGTACCTGGGCCCATTTGAGTCACAGCTGGAGCTGAAACAACTGGAATACAGGGAGAAGTGTTCTGAGACTGCACAGGGCACTGGGCCCTGGGCCCGACCCATGAAACTATTCAGTCCTCATAAGCCTCAGGGCCTGTAATGGAAGAGGCTGACATAAAGGATTCTGAATACCTCCCAGGCCTTTTCTTCATTACCTTGGCTATTAGCACTTGCCTCCTTTTTACTTATGCAAATTTCTGCAGCCTGCTTGAATTCCTCCCCTTTAGATGGGCTTTCCAGGCTATAAAATTTTCATACTTGCACTCTCTGCTTCCCTTTTAAATATAAGTTCCAGCTTAAAGTCATTTCTTTGCTCTCATATCTGAATATAACTTGCTAAGAGCAGCCAGGTCACTTCTTGTACATTTTTCTGCTTTTAAATTTCTTCCACTAGATACCCTAAATCATCACTTTTGAGTTCAAAGTTTCACATATTCCTAGAGCAGGGGCATAATGCAGCCATGTTCTTTGCTAAGGCATAACAAAATGATCTTTGCTCCAGTTCCCAAGAAGTTTCTCATTTCCGTCTGAGACCTCATCAGCTTCCATCTGAGACCTCATTATCCTTACTGTCTATATCACTATCAGCATTTTGATCACAACCATTTAACCAATCTCTAGGAAGTTCCAAACTTTCCCTCAACTTCCTGTCTTCTTCTGAGACTCCCAGACTCTTCAACCTCTGCCTGTTACCAATTCCAATGCTGTTTTCACATTTTCAGGTATCTTTATAACAACGCTCCACTCCTTGGTACCAATTCTCTGTATTAAGCAGTTCTTGCATTGCTATAAAGGAATACTTGAGACTGGGTAATTTATAAAGAAAAGAGGTTTCATAGGTTAATGGTTCTGCAGGCTGTACAGGAAACATAGCAACATCTACAACACCTTCTGGGGAGGCCTCAGAAAATTTACAATCATAACAGAAGACAAAGAGAAAGCAGACTCATCACATGGTGAAAGCAGGAGCAAGTAAGCAAGGGAGGAGATGCTACACACTTTCAAAGGAACAGATATTAACAAGAACTTGCTATTGCAAAGACAGTACAAAGATGACAGTGCTGAACCATGTAGGACAAATTAGTCCTATAATCTAATCACTTCCCTGCAGACACTCCCCCTTCCACCAAAACTGGGGATTACAGTAGAACATGAGATTTGGGCAGGGGCACATATAGAAACTATATCAAAGTCCCTGGGTCTTCTGCCTCAAAGCATGGTGTTTAAATTTTACTTTCTGCATATTTCCATATAATAGAAGATAAACGTGCTCTTTTAGGAAACCATTCAGTTTGAATTCATGCTTTCAAAATTTATGTTTTGCTGACAAGAGCCACGACTTTAAAGGGAAGTATATTCCTAAAATCCATTCAAATGGGAGCATATTCCAAAAGTCCATTCTCTGGTTCTTCTGAATTGTGAGCTTTATCTATTATACAGTGGTTATTATCACTTGTAACAAAATTGATGGTGCCCCAGGCCACAAGATTGTATGTATATTTGCAAAGCCACCCACTCCATCATCCCTGAGATTTACTCTGGAGAACGCAGCTGCTTGCATTGCTGACTGGCACTTATTCAATATTCAAGGACTGTTCCTTCCAAGAGAAAGTAATTCTCATCTAAAACTGAAAGCAGCAAATATTTATTTAAAAATTATTTATAGAACAAAATAATTCGGATCCTGATAAGTAGGTCCAGAATGAAATTGTACAGATGACATCTTTTTACAATAAGTTCCCCATTTTATATCTTTAGGCTCCATCTCAAATTGACAGTAGCTTATCCTGAGTGAACTCATCTAAAAGCCTGAATGATGGAATGGACAAGATGTGAACATTTGATTCTCTAATTTCATTTCATTGACTTATTCATGAATTCCTACCTGATGAACATTAGCACCTGAAAACTCTCAGATGAAGAGTGTAAAGTTGGTGTCACCTGTTGTCACCAACAGAACTAAACTCCCAAGTATTTCTACGTGACGACAATGGTTAAGACCAAGTAGATTGTTAAAATAAAAATTATTCAGTGAAAACATAACATAAATGTTCCATCTTGGCCATGCCAGTAATTCCAGCACTTTGGGAGGCCGATATGGGCGAATCACAAGGTCAGGAGTTCGAGACCAGCCTGGCCAACATGGTAAAACCCCGTCTCTACTAAAAATACAAAAATTTGCCGGATGTGCTGACGGGCACCTGTAATCCAGCTACTAGGGAGGCTGAGGCAGGAGAATTGCTTGAACCCAAGAGGTGGAGGTTGCAGTGAGCTTAGATCAAGCCACTGCACTCCAGCCTAGATGACAGAACAAGACTCTATCTCGAAAAAAATAAATTAATTAAAAACTAAAATTACAAAAATGATTATCTCAATATAAAAGTGATGAGACTGAATAAATATCAAATATTTTAAAACTGCATTTCAGTCAATGAACATTTTCACCTGCTATATATTAAGTTCTCAATTATGATGTCACATCTCAAAATGTTAAACTGGCCTTTTGAAAGGCTTTTAATTTGCAAATGATTTTCACACGCGTGAATCCTGATTTAAACAAAGTCAAATTGCATGACAGAAATCTATTCAAGCACATTAAAGTTATCTTCAGAGAGATCCTTGTGCATACATTAAGAAATGGTTCTGCATTTATGAAATCTTTAAAATGAGCTTTAAAACTTCTTACTCAGAGAAAGATATTTACCTTTCTACATTTCTTCATGTAGAAACAAAAACTTGATAGATAAGTCAAATCTGGTTGCATCACATTTTGACAAGCGAAAGCCTCTGCTGTAAAGGAAAATCTATCCTCTGTTTCCACTACAGATTACTGTCACAACATCAATTCTGCCCCTCAATGTGATAATTCAATCATAGACACCCTTGGGTCAGAATACAAGACAAAAATGTCAGGAAAGCTCTTTCAAAATAAAGTTTTGTTTATTTTAACATTTAACAAATATCATTAGCAGAAATGAAAAAAAAAAACAGGAAAAATATCTTACAAAATCCTTAGACCCTCTCTCCAAATAAAAAGCAATTATTAAGGCTTCAAAATACTATTTGAGGCATCACAAGAGCTGATAGTTATGTTGAAATTTGTCTTTTCAAACACAATTTTTACAATCATTGTCCCATCACATCCAACCAAGAATAAAGGCTTTTCTTTCTGTCAGTTTCATTTCCTTGCTTTGGGAAATCGGAAACAGTGAGAACAGCCATGGAGATTGTGGTCAGAGCAGCTATAGTAACAAGGAGAACCTGTTTGTGCAGGAAGGACCCATGAATGGGCATTTATAATGCACACAGTCAGCAAGTCCTTGGTCTCTGCAGGAGCAAGGGGTATTCTAATCCTGGAGAAAATGGCTCCAATCCCAGGGCTGTCTCTGAAAAGGAAATATAGAGACTAAAAATATGTGGCATATTCATATCATGGATATCAGCCTAAAAAAAGACAGGAAGGCCGGGTGCGGTGGCTCAAGCCTGTAATCCCAGCACTTTGGGAGACCAAGACGGGTGGATCACGAGGTCAGGAGATCGAGATCATCCTGGCTAACACGGTGAAACCCCGTCTCTACTAAAACATACAAAAAACTAGCCGGGCGAGGTGGCGGACACCTGTAGTCCCAGCTACTCGGGAGGCTGAGGCAGGAGAATGGCGTAAACCCGGGAGGCGGAGCTTGCAGTGAGCCGAGATCTGGCCACTGCACTCCAGCCTGGGCGACAGAGCGAGACTCCGTCTCAAAAAAACAAACAAACAAAACAAAAAAAGACAGGATATTATATGCCACAACCATGGATGAACCTTGAGGACACTGTCCTAAGTAAAATGAGTCGGTCACAAAAAGGAAAAGTAGTATAATATTCTACTTACATGAGGTATCTAGAGTCGTCAGGTGTACAGAGGCCGAAAGGAGAATGTTGGCTCTCAGGGCCCTGGGGGTGCTGAGGGGAATGGGGACATGTGTTTAATGCACACAAAGTTTCAGTCTGGGAAGATGAAAACGTTCTGGAGTGGGATGGTGAATGTATCTTATTTCACTAAACTCTTCACCTAAAAATAGTTAAAATGGTAAATTTTATGTTAAGCATATTGTATGTGTCAGGGTTCTCTAGAGGGACAGAACTAGTAGGATATATGTATCTATGAAGGAGAATATATTAAGGAGATTTGACTTTAGCACAAGGGAAAGTTCCAAAATAGGCTGTCTACAAGCTGAGGAGCAAGGAAGCCAGTAGTGGCTGAGTCAGTCCCAAAACCTCAAAAGTTGGGAAGTCAACAGTGCAGCCTCCAGTCTGTGGCTGAGGGCAGGAGAGTCCCTGGCAAACCACTGGTGTTAAGTCCAATAGTCCAAAGGCCAAAAACTTGGTTCCTGATATTCCAGAGCAGGAAGCATCCAGCATGGGAGAAACATGAAAGCCAGAAGACCAAGCAAGTCAGCTTCTTCCACCTTCTTCTGCCTGCTTTTTCTAGCTGTGCTGGCAGCCTATTGGATGGTGCCCACCTACATTGTGGGTGGGTCTCTCCCAGTCCACTGACTCAAATGTTAATCTCTTCAGGCAACACCCAGAAACACCCAGAAATGCTCAGAAACAATACTTTGCATCATTCAATCCAATGAAGTTGACACGTAATATTAATCATCACACATGTTTTACCAGAATAAAAATAAATATACTACAGGGTAAAGCAGCGGTTCCTCATGGTATGCTTCTTCATGCCACAGGGGCATCACCTGGGAATTCCTGAAACAAATGCAATATTTCAAACCTCAAACCAGACCCACCTAATCAGAAACTGTGGGGGAAACCCTGGCAACCTCCGACCAGCTCTCCAGGTGATTCAGGTGCACACTTCAATTTGAGAACTCTTGTGCAGGGTCCAAGAGCATGAAATCAGTTCCACCTTGCTTCTCACACTAGCTGTATACCGTGCCATTATGCGCCTTAGGGCAAGTGTTTAAACCGCCCTGTAATTTAGTTTCCCCATCTGTAAAGTGGAGGTACTGATATTGCGTTGAGATAATTATATCATCATAGTAAGCTGTCACTGAACGCTTGGTCTTATTAGCAGCTGAGAAAAATTTACCTCACTTACTTGGCATCTTCCCTTACCAGCCTCATACTACAAATTTTACCAATAAAATGACTGTAGACTTCAGGAGCCTTGCACACCTATTTCCAAATGTCAGTAGAACTGGGAGCAGGGGTAATGAATTTAATTTAAAACTCATAATATGAAAGTTTAATTTATATGCAAGGCACTGAAATGTAGATTTATACAGGCTCAGAAGTCACTAATAATTTCTCTTATGGCCATAGAGGGCTCTGGTCTCAGGGGTGGGATCTCAAAATTCTAATCGGTGACAAAAATTCTCTCAGGCAGTTCACAGCATTCTAAACAATTTGAAGGTGAAGGTAAGCCTTCATTTTTATGTACACACAATTGTGTTAGTATCTTAGAACCTCAGGAACAGTAACAATAAAATATTTCGTGCAGATCTTATCATACTTAAAATGAAGGGAGAATATGAACAGTACCCTGGAGACAACGATAGTTCCCAGTTCAACTATCCTAGAGTTCTGCTAGGAGAACCAATCAAGGCTGGAAGCTAGCTGTATCACTCTCTTTATTTAAAATGCAAACAAACCTGATTTCTCCTCTGTGTCAATTTCCACTAACATGTCGAGACTGCCTTCCCACACCCAGGAAGATTAGGACAAGGGCACAAATGAAATTCATTCCTATCTTTAGGATATATCAAGGATTTCTGATGTCACATGAGTATGTGTATTCTAAATGGATCTCAATTTCTTATGTAGGTGCATTTGGGTCTGTTTTTGCCTAATATATCTTAACTTTTAAGGAACGAATATCAATATTTAAAACATGAAATTCCAGGAAACCTGGTAGAGGAAGTATCACAGATGGCTCCAGACTGAAGCCCTGTGCAAGTGGAAAGGAGAGGCATCCTGTGGGTTCAGACATGGATCTCCTTACCAAAATAATACACCTGTCAGGGCTCAGTGGGGCCCAAACTGTAAAACACTATGCATTCTCCCTTCCATACTGCCTGGGAGCTGGTACTATGATTGTTAACACTTTAGGTAAAAAGACACAGAGGTGCAGAAAGGCTAAGTAACTTGCTTAAGGTCAGAATTATTAAGTAATAGAATAACAATTTGAATTCAGAATCCCAACAAGTATTTTACACCCTTTCTATTCCCAGCATCAGTATCTCCTGGGAACTTGCTAGAAATTGCAGAGTGCAGCCCATACCCTAGTGCTATGAAACTGAAACGGCACTTTAACAAGTTCTCGAAGCTTTTCTCCTCATGTTAACGTTTGGGGGCCATTGCTTTACCTTTAAGCTATTCAGCCACAGTACCATAGTGCCTAAAAATTCACATCATATCCTGTTTTGAATTACGGTAAATAATACCTGCTAAATAAAGGGAAACAGTGTATCTGATAAAAACCCAGTCCCAGCATGATAGCTAGAGAGTGGAGAGGGTAACTTCCAGCATTTGGATCCTGTAGCTGATATTTTCCAGAAGTGATTCCAAACCTGCTACCTTTACACACTGATGTAGGAATCAGTGCACTTTCTCACCCCAAAACCCACATTTTACAGGAGAATAAACAGATGGGTAATGTTTTCCCAGGTTACACAGCCAAACACTGGACAAGCCAGCAGATAACTCAAGGCTGTGACCACCATTCCAGGCCTGTTTCCTTGGTCACTAGGATCCCCTCAATGCTTTGAGAATCAAGTAACATTCATTTCAAAAGAATAGGAGGCAAGAATCAGAATGATGAAAGTTCTCATCAAATTCTACTTTCTCTCCAGAAATCAAAATAAAGTTAAAAGTAGAATCTCAAGAGGGCCTTTCGCAATCATACAATTCCACTATCCCCAAAACAAATCATTTGAAACCAGCAAAAGGTGCTAGGATCCCATATAACAATATGAGTGTGCTACGCTATGATCAGGCAACTAAAAACCAGTGGAAAGAGACAAATAAACTTACTGGATTATTCAGAGAGTAATATAATTTACAAATGGACAACAGAATATGCACTGTGTTAGCCGAAGACTCAGAATCATGCAAAAGTGGACAAATGACGGGAATTTGGGAAATTTGCACGAGGGTATTTGAGAGGGACCAGGAGGATGCAGCAGAAAGGAAGTTGGGTGCAGAATCTGAGGACTGTGTATTAGTCTGTTTTCACACTGCTGTGAAGAAATACCCAAGACTGGGTAATTTATAAAGGAAAGAGGTTTAATTGGCTTACAGTTCTGCATGGCTTGGAAGGCCTCAAGAAGCTTACAGTCATGGCAGAAGGTAAATGGTAAGCAAGGACCTTCTTCACATGGGGGCAGGAAAGAGAGAGAAGAGATCAGGAGAAACCACCACTTATAAAACCATCAGACCTCGTGAGAACATGCTCACTATCATGAGAACAGCATGGGGGACACCACCCCCATGATCCAATCATCTCCTACCAGGTCCCTCCCTTGACAGGTGGGGTTTGCAGTTAGAGATGAAATTTGGGTGGGGACACAGAGCCAAACCATATCAGACAGGTTCTGACAGTCAGTCCCCACGTGGCCCTATTATCTTATTCAAACACTTTATATCCTCTGGGCCATATTTCTCTCATCTTAAAACACAGAAACAACATATGCCCTAGTTCTGCACATAAATGTTATGAAAATTAAAATCAGATTACCAAAAATACCTTATAAGCTCTAATTTTTCTATACTTTGATTCATTGTTTTTTGAATGAGGAAAATGAATGGAATGAAGCAATACTAAGATATTTTGATCCTTGTCATTCAGAGATGAAAGTGTTTAGAGAGAGAAGTTATTGCATGCTCAAGAAATTCTCATCATTTCCTTATTCTGCTTTTGCTCACTGCATATTAGTCAGGTTTGCTTATTGACAGTTAAGATTAGAAACTGCTTAGGGAAAGTTTCCTAGAGTGCCTTGGTCCCCACTGCCCAAAGAGTACCTTGGGATATGTTAATGGCCAGATATTTTGGTAAAGAAAATAGAATCTGGACAGATCATGCTATTTGAAAGAGAGGAACTGAACAGTGGAGTCACTGACATTCTCCCCAATTATTCTTAGGTTTCATTCTCTGTCCCTTTAGCCAGAAACCCATATGAAGAAAAATCCATTCAACTGGTTTCTCAGGAATGCCTATAGCACAGGTATTAGGCATGCAGCTCCTCCAAGTCTTTCCCAGTTACCCTCGGGAGGACAAGTTTTAGTTTTCGGAAGCTGTTGAGAAACCACAAAGCCCCCATGGGTGGCACTGCTGCTGTGGGGACCTGCTGCTTCTCTAGCACCACAATATCCAACATTTCCAAAAAGAAATTGCCAATAAGAAATGCCAAGAGAGAAGAGGATGAGAAAAGGAAGGGTCTTTGAGTAGAAGTCCATAATTGGACTTGGATCACTAAACACAAGTAAGACCTGACCATGGAACTTGGGGGTCCCAGGAGCAACTGTGTGTTTCTGGCAGGATTACCCACAGTTGTGCCTCTAATCTGCCTCTGCAGCCAGTGGGAGCCAGCAGGTGTGGCTGCTGCTCCCACAGCAAGATTCCTGTTGCCCGAAGGAGGGACCAGCGGCGAGCCTGAGCCATTCCCTATGTTGCAGGCTTGGAAGAGTCTCTTGCAAAACACTCTTCCCAAGTTTTGTTTTCCTACTTTTCAATGTCAGATATCTGAAGAAAGATTAAGTATAGAATGACTTCTAATGTTTCTAGAATCCTAAAGCAAATCTTTCTTTAAAGGTTTTCAATGACTAAATTGAATTAATAACAAATACATTATATCTTCCTTGGGTTTCAATAATGGTTAGAAAAATAAATTTGGCTTGGTGACCCTATAATTTGTTTTTTGAATTGCAAACAACTTAGGAATGTTTTGGATATTTTAAACTTACCAAACTAATTGAACTGGCTACTCATTTTATAGAATGAGTGTACTTCAGGAGGGTTTCTGAGAGGCTCATCTTTTTCAGTGCTGTGCACCTCACCTTCCTTAATTTGGTTCTTTATATACTTCTTCTCTGAGGAGTATGCAAAGCTTATGAAGGAGATTGTACTGGTAACAAACTCACAGGAAGAAATAGGGCCTTGAGGTGAAAAGCATTCCTATCAAGCATGATCAGAGTGTCTTTGCTTAAGTGTTATTTGCAATTCAAAGTCATAACCCATCACTATGAAAACAAGTCTTTACTGTGTGAACACACAATGATACTGATAGATTGATTTATTCCGATTGGGGGCTATCTAATAAGATCAAAGTCAGTCCTGATTTGACCAAAGGCATGCTGTATCTAACATATAATAAAACCAAAACAAAACAAAATGAAACAAAGCACTCAACTCCAAATCCTGGTTGTTTCCCCCACTAAAATTGCCAGCAGCCTCTCTGGCTGACCTGGGCAAGTCACTGAATCCCTCTCAGACTTAATTCTCTCTTAACAAATGAAAAAACAACAATATACGTTGTTATAATCCCTCATTTTAAAAAGAAAATAAACTGTTAGTTGTCTTTAAGTTTTTAAACTCTAAAATATTATAATTCTCTAAGTTCATTGAGGGAAGGCTAAAAGTTGCCAAGTATTTTTTGTGTTTCAGCTAAGAGTGTATTTCCTTGGAAACGACCTTGAAATCTGATAAAACACCTAAACCTCAGGTCCAAGTAAATAACTTTAAACTACTCTGTTTTCATAGCTTCCTTGGTTGAGAAAACTAAAAACTGCCCCGAGTCTAGACATGTCTAACAGAAGAACGTTCAGAGTGTTCAGATAAGAGGTAAGATGAATCTGCGTGTTTGATGTGGGGAGATGACCATGTGTCAGAACACAAGCACCAATCCAGATGACAGTTTAATGAGGTTATGTGGATAATTATATTATAGATTGGTGCCCTGACATGAAATGACCTCTTATTGGCAAAATTCACGTTTGCCATAGGATTCAAGCAGCTATTTATATCAGAAGACCTTAGTAGAATGCTATCTCTTGCCTAAGTCTAAAAACTATGGAAAAAATTACAAAGTCAAAATTGTTGAAAAAATTCATTTACACAAATGTGAAATTTATACAAAATTAACCAAGTTATTGAAATCACAGCAGATAAAGGTTAATGTACTTATTATATAAAGAGCTTGTGCAATTCTAATTGAAAACCACTAAAGCCTCAATAAATGATCAAAGGCTATGAATAGATAATTTTAAGAAGTATGACTGGCTAAATCTCATGTTCACACACTAGAAATCAGAGAACTGCACTTTTGATTACCAAATCAGAAAACACTGATCCACATAATTACACACACACACACACACACACACACATACACATGATGAAAGTTCAATCCAATAGATGAATCCATCCATTCACTATGTTGGTAGAAGTGCAAAACTGGTTAGTGTTTTCATAGCAATGTGATGAAAAGTTTCAACTACACAATAAATATGACTATGAATTGAATTAATAACTTTCTCATGGAAAAGATCACACTATTTAATAGTGGTATCTGCGTTTTGTAGCACTAATATATCATTCAAGAAAGTAATCTTTTACATTTTAAATTTTCTATACTTTAAATGATAAGAGAAATAATTATGTTTAAGAAAATGCTAACTTCTTCACACACGGCCTACGCATGATGCTTCTGTGTTAGTCCTATCCAGCTGATACGGTCTACGTAAAGTTCATTCCCAAAGTACATTTTTTTTTAAGTAAAAGGGTGTCGTATAATTAAAATGCTACTTTGATATTGAAATAGATTACTGCATTGGAAAGAGATTTCATATTAATACATAACAATGAGTCCTGGAGAAAGAAAAGAGTTTCCTCTAAAACATCTTCCAAACACTCTGTAAAATAATGCAGTAAGACTAAGGTTTGCATCACTGCAATGAAGCCTTACAATATCCACTTGAGGTTTGTGTGAATTTTAAATGATTTGCTCCATCTCACTGTTTGGAAGCAAGCAGGCATGTGCAGTCTCGGATATCATGTAACAGAGACCTGGTTCAGAGGAAAAGCTTTACAAAGACCTCACTGTGCTGGTCCTGTTCTCTCCAGCCTCTGAGCAGATGTGCCATCAAAGCTCCTCCACAAGTATGTGGCAAAAACAGTCAAAGAGTCTCTGAATTTTCCCATAGAAGTAAGCCTAGTGGGAACCACAACCCCGTTCCAGATTATCTGTGTATTAAAGAATTTCCTTCCATCTTAAATACATCCTCCGAATCTTTTCAAGCTCCGTTCTAATGATGAAGAGGCCTCAGCCCACACCGCATGCACGTTGGAAAACCGCATCCTTTGGTCTTTAGTGATTCGGGGCAACTTCCGGCTTCACAGATTTTTTTTTTTTTTCTCTGTTGTCTCGATTTTTTGATTTCTTATCCTTTGATTTTATTCTGAACTCAAAGCCCTTAAAATACATTTTAAAACACAAATAACTGTCTACTTTGGAGCAAATTAAAGACAAGCTACACCCAAGATCCTTCAAGATGCAAGCATCACCGCTTCACAGAACTCCGGTTTTATGGTGGATTTCCTTTCTTCATTTGCCAAGGATTGACAGGCAATGGAATTTTAAATGCAGAGCCATATGACAGCTGCAGTACAATGCTCAGTGCGAAGATAAAAGCCAGTGTTTCGAAATCAGGAGGCCGATTCCCAGGCTGCACCCGGAGCTTGCTTGCCACGCCTGCACATTAATGGTAGGTCGCAGGAGCCCGCCTGGTGGGGCAGACTCACGTTCTGCGGTGCTTTTCAACGTGGCAGCAGAACACCTGTGCAGGAGATGCACAAAGATAAACTCGTCCATCTTTTACGCATCCATAAAAACATGACAGATTGTAGGCCACGGAGACACATGTTGTGGGGTCTTTTCAATTCAACAGTATTCCTGTTCCTGTTATAATTTCACCCATTTAAAGAGAAGCTAGGCCACAGAAAACCTTGTCTTCTCAAACAGATTTTCCTTGGAAACATTCTACTTATGAGAAGCTGACATCTACTTATAACCAGCATGGTTTAATTGCTTTAAATAACCTTAGCCTCTCTTTTAAGATAAAATAAAACAAAGTTGGCTAGACTTTACTACTTCCAATCAGAACCCATGTATACATGGGCCCTGAGGCATCCATTCCGCATGAAATGTGTAAGGTCTGAGTGAAAATAAGATGGATTCCAATATTTCCCTGTAGGTAATTATAGCTGACTTCATCACCATCATTTCCCCCTCCTTTTGAGAATTAAGAAAGTATATGTGTTAATTTCATACATTCTGCATAAGTTGCTTTGATAGCAATTTTGTGGCCATGTGGATCTTTACAAATTAGTATTTGTTTCAAACAGTCCAAGCAGCCCATCCTTTCTTACTTAATTAAATCAGTTTTCCCAAGAAATGTCCTCCAAGTTTGAAAAACCTACAGTTGAATATGGGCAGTAATTCATTTATGAACATTCTGTCCAATTAGCAAAAAATGTATGAAACCAAGACTTTCTTTCCCTCAGATTTTCAGAGTAAGCCATCCATTAATTGTGTTGTGTTTGCAGCCTCTACAAACTGCAGTATGCAAATGTCACTCCTGCACATCCAGCTCTGTCTTTACTTGTGCTTCTGGGCTTCATTTTGTGAAGAAGAGAACAAAGCTGGCTTATATCTTTAACCATGTCCAACAGAGAAAGAGAGAGACAGAGAAAGGAGTCTATATCTAAAGCCAGGAGGAAATCACCACTTAAGTCACAGGCATACGGTAGAAATGTAAATTTTCCTGGAATCATTATTATTGCAAATATTGTCCGTTACGATTACATTATTTGTTCTTATGTGGGAAAAACTGGTCATCTCTGTAGCTATTCCTACTTAAAACAAAATAGTGACATCCAGTAGCAAGCAGACTAGCAAGCACAGACTGTGGAGAAGGCATAGATGGCTCAGCTAGTGTGGACTAGCTTGGCTTCTCGTCCCAGTGATTATCCATTAGGTGGCATACTAGATTATACCACCCAGCACTGCCTTAAAAGACAAAACTAAAAACAAACCAGCATGATTTGATTCTTTCTCATAAGAGCCCTCCTGCTGTTTCTTTTTCTATTGATCAAAATTATTCACAGCTATGTGAACCTATACAAATTTTAGTCATTTTGGCATTTGGAAAACATTCTGGAAACATGCACATTTATAACTATGGCATCCACCACCTGTATTTGCTGAAGTGCCAAGAGTATATATATATATATATATATACACACACACATGCGCCTATATATGTATATATATTCATGTGCCTATATATATTCGTATGCCTATATATGTTCATGTGCCTATATATATATTCATGTGCCTATATATATATTCATGTGCCTATATATATATTCGTGTGCCTATATATATATTCATGTGCCTATGTATATGCATGTGCCTATATATATTCATGTGCCTACGTATATATATTCATGTGCCTATATAGTCATGTGCCTATATATATTCATGTGCCTATGTATATATATCCATGTGCCTATATATATATTCATGTGCCTATGTATATATATTCATGTGCCTATATATTTTCATGTGCCTATGTATATATATTCATGTGCCTATATATATATTCGTGTGCCTATATATATATTCATGTGCCTATATATATTCATGTGCCTATATATATATTCATGTACCTATATATATACTCATGTGCCTATATTCATGTGCCTATATGTATTCATGTAGCTATATATTTACATGTGCCTATGTGTATATATATTCATGTGCCTATTATATATATTCATGTGCCTATATATTGTGTCTATATATTCATGTGCCCATATATATTACTGTGTCTATATATATTCATGTACCTATATATATTCATGTGCCTATGTATATATATTCACGTGCCTATATATATATATTCATGTGCCTATATATATATATATATTCCTATTGAAGTCCCTATTATATTTAGTGGACTACTGGATTACCCTGGTATGCTCTAATGGCAATACAGTAAAAAGATCATTCTGCACGGGAAAATCATAGGTCTATGTATGCATTTATAAACTCCTGATGCCAGCAAAAATTCAATTACTAGCTATACATTATTAGTTAATGTAAGTCAGTGTGCCTAAAAACTGTGGTAGGCACACTGACTTACATTAAACATATCAAACTCAGGATACATTATTTTAGGGCACTGGGCTAACAATTATACAATGGTAGCTTTATTTTACTGAAGATAATTTTTTCATATTTACTGTTTGTTTGTATACAATTTTTGGTTAACACTATCTTTAGAAAGCAGAACTATGAAGTGGATTCTAGTTATATCTTCTCCTCTCAGATTAGTTTTGATTGATTCATGACACTTAACAAAAATATCTCTGTTTATTCATCCATATGATAAAAAATAATGCTTTTCGGGTGCAGCAAATTTTAAAAGAAGACTAAATAATCTTACATATTGGCACTTTACAGCTCTGGGACTGGCAGAACGTCATTGGCCCTGGCCCCAGCTGCAAACTTAGGAAACCCACAGGCTGCTCCCAGCTAATGACTGAGTGTAGCAGATGTAAGGTTGGCTTGTCCCTGGGGGTTGCAGGGCTCTTTTGGTTCCCAGTCTCTGAAGGCCTGGCCAAACTTTCCTCAGAATGCACTGACATCCGAGGGCTTCCACAGAACCTTCCCTCTGGCCCTCTGGCCTTCACACAAGCTCAGATCTGCATTGTGGATGTGGCACATATACACCATGGAATACTATGCAGCCATAAAAAAGGATGAGCTTGTGTCCTTTGTAGGGACATGGATGCAGCTGGAAACCATCATTCTCAGCAAACTATCGCAAGAACAGAAAACTAAACACCGCGTGTTCTCACTCATAGGTGGGAGCTGAACAATGAGATCACTTGGACTCAGGAAGGGGAACATCACACACCGGGGCCTATTATGGGGAGGGGGGAGGGGGAAGGGATTGCATTGGGAGTTATACCTGATGTAAATGAGGAGTTGATGGGTGCTGACGAGTTGATGGGTGCAGCAAACCAACGTGGCACAAGTATACATATGTAACAAACCTGCACGTTATGAACATGTACCCTAGAACTTAAAGTATAATCATAATAAAAAAATAAAAATAAATTTAAAAAATGGCTGTTCCAGCTTCTCCCACCCCCTCCCCACGTTTCCCCACAGGCATTTGCCCTGATGAACATCATGCTGACTTCTGACTTGCTCTCCCTTCTCAGTAATCACACTAGTACAAATATCAACATTCCCTTTCACGCATTTTTATTAAGACCTGTTTGTAATAGAGTTCTTTCTAGGAAATTCCATTAGGAAACTCATAAAGGATCCATAAGGCAGGATCCCTGGAAAGGCAGGTCCAAGGAGTCCTCCGGAAGGGCCAGTGGTCCCTGGAGCCTGCTATTGCATCCCGCTGAGCTTCACAGTGTGCTTTTGTGAGCCCCACCTTTCCTACCTGGATCCGCCCACAGCTCTGAGTGTCCCATACCATGGCAGCTCAGGACCTGGTCTAAAAGGAATCACATCTAAAGGAACGGTGCCTCTCATCTCATCTCCATTAGCCACAGGGCATCTCACAGTGAGTCCTCTGACTCTAGGAGAGACTCAACTCCCCTGCACTCTGCAGAATATTGGCCTTTTAGCTTCATGACTGTTAAACATTTCTGCATTGCGAGGATCTGTAAGAGGCATTACGCTCTGGCCCTGGGGTCCAGCTGCATTTTCTTCCCACAGAGACCAGCATCAGTTCTGCCGTAGACTAAGCAGGAGTCTCACTCATTTCCTAACACAGCTCTTCCTCAAAGTTGGCTCTTCTTATTGGAGCACCTACAGAGGCTTTACATTTCCGGGTTTAGCTTCCTGGACATTCATCTGGCACTAAGAGCCCCATTTTCTGGAAGGCAGAGGGTGCATGTTGCTTCTCCTCATCAGAGCAGACTGACTTCAGGTTCCTGCTGGCCCAGAGACAAAGTGAGTCTGAAAGACCCCTTTAAACTCAGTATCTGCTTGGATGGCCTTCCAACATGAGGAAGGGGGACTCCAGGTCAATTTATGTCTAGTTTTCCCCTCACGATCTTATCCTACTCCCTACCTTCTTGTATGAACGGAAGCATGTTAGCCATAGAATTCCATGCCAGCAGGAAACATGCTGATAACAGTTACCAGCATATCTCTGTGCTTAGCACAGTGCCTGGCACAAAGACAACGATGAAAGTATTGAAAGGAAGTAGTGAGTATTTGTGGAATATTCCACATAAGCAATTGATTAAGTAAATCAATGGGTTAAGTGGAGGCATTGGACACATTGATTTAGGTGCCAATTTTAGACAGTTAATAATTCATCATGTAAATAGATATGGTCAATATAGAAAATGTCCAAAGTGGAAAAAAAAAATAAAGCCTATTATCTTATTCAGTTACTTAATACGACACTTGCACATTACAGATATTTATTATGTTTGTTGAGTGGAGAGAGGAATGAGTGGTATTTTAGACAATGCCTCCTGACTCGGCTGTGGAATTAAATACATATAGGCTCAAACTCAAACTCAACACTTATTAGCTTTGCAACTCAGGGAACATTAAATACTCTCAATAGATTCCTCATTCATAAAAAGACTATAATAATAATTACCACACATGGTTGTCATGAGGATTACATCAGATAATAGAAGTTGTCTGCCTTAGGAGTAGTTGATTTGAAAATAGATCTGGCTGGGTATGGTGACTCACACTGGTAGTCCCAGTGCTTTTGAGTTTGAGACCAGCCTGTGTAGCATAGCAAGGTCCCGGTCTCTATCTAACAAAACATTTAGCCAGGCATGGTGGCGTGTGCCTGTAGTCCTAGTTACTCAGGAGGCTGGAGTGGGAATGGTGGTGTGTGCCTGTAATCCTAGTTACTCAGGAGGCTGGAGTGGGAGGATCACTTGAACCCAAAAGTTTGAGATTCCAGCCTGGGTGACAGAGATAGATTGTCTCCTAAAAAAAAATTTTTTTTTTTTCCATTTTCTTGCCTAAACTTTGCCTTTATGCTTGAATCTTACCCTATTTACCAGACTGGGTCTTGGCACCATTATCCATCCATCCATTCATTCATCCATCCATCCATTCATCCATCCACACATCCATCCATCCATGCATCCATTCATACCCATCTAGCTAGCCATCCCTTTTTTCATCTCTTTCAATTTCCCTTTTACTTGCAAACTCTCTCTTATTTCTTTATTGACTACCTTTGTACCAAAGATTCTCTCCTCAAAAAGCCCTCTTTCAATTTAGGAAGATAAAAAGATATCCTGGAATTCTGGACATAAATGGTGGTGATGATTGCATAATATTGTGAATATACTTAATGCTATTGAATTATACACTTAAAATAGCTAAAATGGTTAATTATGTATATCTTACCTCAGTGAAAACCTCCCAACATGCTTCCGCATCACGTATCTTCATTGCTTCCTCCTCTCCTCTGTAGCCATGTGTGCTGAGTTATCTATACTTGTTTTATCTTTTTCTGAAATTTCCTTCAGCTGTTTTTTCTTCCTAGGAATTCCACAGTGATTACACTCATTAAGTCTGTCTTACCTTTCTAATAATAAAATCAGGGGACTATTTATCACAAATTACCTTGCCAGTCTCTGCACTTGGCTCTCTTCAGCGTGACCTACCAACTGTAAATCTTTCCTTTCTATAATCCTGCATCAAGTGGACCCTCTACTTTTTTCCTAGATTCTGTCTCTCGTCCACTCATGGACAGCTTCCAGTCCTCCAGTGTTGGCCTTTCCCTGCCATATTGCAAGTTTTTCTCTCTAGAATGACTCATTCCCATTAGCATATAAACATAAGTTTTGCTCTTTAGTATATTTAAAATGCTGTTTTGCCATTTTGTCTTAGTGATGCCTCCTAATCCAAGAAGTCACTCCATCAAGGTTGGTGATCCCTGTGGAGTGACTGAGTCCAGTGGTTAATCCTCGACTCCATACTGCAGGGTCCATCAGCAGCACAGGACACAGTCAACTGCCCTTTCCTTCTGGAGATTTTTTTCTCCTTCTGCTTCCCTGTTTTCTCTCTTCATTTTTCTCCTACTATGTGCACTATCCAAACACAGGTTTCTTTTGAGATTTAGTACAAACCATTTTCTCACAACCCACATCAATTCTTCTAGGAATCCTACTGACCCTGACATCAATGTATTTCCATAATTGGCTGCTTATTACCATTTCACTTCTACCATCCTATTCAAGCCAACATCACCCCTTACCTGGAGAACAATAGGCTTCCAACCAGGCTCTTTCTTACTCTTGTTCTAACAAAACTTCCTCTCAACCTACCATTCAGAGGGCTGATGTTAAATCTGTCAGATCGCCTCATGCCTGTGCTTAGAAGCTGCCTCTGGTTTCCTGTTTCTGTCAGCGTAGAAGCCAGTTTGTAGTATAACTTGCAAAGCCCCGTGTGATCTGGCCTCTTCAGTGTCCTCTCATCGGTCTTTTCCATTGTTTGCTGAGGCTTCTCACTTTGGCTGTGCCTTCAGCACGTGGAACATGCCCTTGTCTACTTCCATTAGATGTATATATTATATTTATAATGTATTATCATATCATATATATAATAAATAGGTAAAAATGGATGTTTGTCCCTCTGGACGTTTATCCCGCCATATTGATAGAAGATGAAGGCCTTGACTTTCTAAACCAAAATGGGACGTATTCAACTCCTAAACGGCTGAAGACCTTGGCATGATTTTTCATTCAGATTTACTCTATTTCTGCACTTTCCACCCAATATGCTTCACCCTAGTAATTTCATTTTTCCCCAAGCCACACCTCCTCTCCCTCATGTCTGCTGATACTACCCTTACAGTTGTCTGGAGCACTGTCCAAGCTGTGTGGCCCCACACTGACCTGTCTCCCACCATGCTTTAATTCCTCTTACATCACCACTCTGATCCAAGACATGTTCGGTGCTCACATTTCTAAAGTAGTGGTTCAAACTTGCTTATTTCAGGGGAAGTGAAGATTGTCCTTGTGAGATTCTATGATATTCAGACACATGTTATTCTGTTATTCATGCGAGAAATCTTGCTAAGAGAAGATACTTTAAAAATAAAGTAAAATATCTTAAAATAATATCTCATGTGTATCCACTAATAGTCACTTGCAACGTTTTCATTTGTTTTATAATCTGGGAATGCTCACCAAACCAGCAAATAGCAACAGATGACAACATTTTAAGAGGAATTTTTAAAAGCAATTATTTTCCAGTTGATATACTTTATTACATAAGGAAAGGTACTTTACTTAATTTTAGAGAAAAGACAGTTTATTCTGGCTTAGGGAATGCCTTCTTTCTCCTGGGTCATGAGATGCCATGCGTGGACCATAGCACGGAGGGCACATAGGCCCTGGAAGATTTGCCCCAGGAAACTCAGTTTTCATTCCTTCCTCCTTCTCCTCCCTCTCTTAGTTCCTCCCTCACGCCATCTCTCTCTTCCTTTTTTTCCTGTTTTTATGTCAATATTAACTTTTAAGCAATTGTGCAGTTGGAAACTGTGTTAGGAACAGGAGTGTGTTGGTGTGCAAACCCTCACATAAGTCCTAGAACTTTTATTTAGCTTGGAAACAAGATGTGAATCACACAATCACAAACAACATGGTAACCCCCAACCCCATGCTCTCCTGTTGTAGGACCACTTGTCACTTCCAGAATGTTCCATGAAATGTCTGTTTTCTCCTCCATTGCTCAGTTTTTCCTTACTTGGATTTTTATGACTCTCCTCTCACCTCTAGCTCAAGTTTTAGAACCCCAGGAAATCACCCTCTCTAGGAAGTGGCTGTGGCCATCTGTATCATGGTGTAGATGTCTCCTGCTTTTATCAGTGAAGCTTGTCTGCCCCTGAATTTTATACCTAACAGACAACCGCAGTTCATGTCTATTGAGTTAATAGGCAATGTTTATTAGGCAGCCAATGTTCATTTTGTTTTTGACTGTTCACTGAACTCAACACTTTAGGTACTTCCCGATGTCCTTTTTGTGCTCTGGTGTCGGATCCAGGATCCTCTGTGTCATTTAGCATCACGTCTCCTTATGCTCCTCTCAACTGTGACAGTTTCCCAGATTCTCCTAGTTTTTGATGACCGAGACAGTTTTGGTAAGTACTGATCAGGTAGTTTTCAGAATGCCTGCCAACCAACGTAGGTTTCCCTGATGTTTGTTTCATGGTTAGATTAGGGCTATTGGTTGCTGGGAGGAAGACCAGAGGAGTGGACTTGCCATCCTGTCATGGTGGCAGAATATGCTGTCTCCATGCCTCGTCACCAGCGATACTCACCTGTCATCTGCCTGACGTGGAGGTGCCAGACTTCTTCATTACAAACTGACTGCTCTTCCTCCTTTCCCTGTTTACCCTTTGGAAGGAAGGAACTATGCTCAGCCCACTTCAAGGGGTAGGGAATTACTCTCAACTTCAATGAGGAGGGAGCACCTAACTACATTAATTGGGATTCTTATTTATAAGAAATTTGCACTCTCTGCTCCATTTATTCAGTTAATCAGAAATATGAACTCATGGGCAATATATTTTAATTAAAGTTGACACAAACAGTTGTTAAGAATCCAGGGAATATGATATTTGAAGCACAGTACATTGTAACTAAGTTTAGCTCATTTTCAATTCTTGCATCATTTGGTCCTTCCAACAGTGTGCATGGGGGGTGTTGTATATGTGCATGTGTGTGTGCAGTATGCATGGTGTGTATATGCTGTATGAGTACGTGTTTTTGATACATGGTGTGCATGTACCTGTGGTGTGTGTGGTGGGCATGTGTGGGTATGTGTGTTCTGTGTGTGGTATTTGATGTATGTGTAGTACGTGTGTATAGACATAGGATATGAGGGATGTGTGTTTGGTGTGTGAGATGTTTATTTTGTGTGTGCCATGTGGTGTGGTATGTGTGGTGTGTTTGCTGGTAGTGTTTTGGGTGTCTGGGGTAGGTGGAATTGGCATGTGGTTTTGTGTGTATTTATGTGTGTGCATGTATGTATTTCTGTGGGCGTGTGTGATGTGTCCGTGAGGCATTTATATGAGTTATGATGTGTATTGTGTGTAGATGTGTATGGCATATGATGCATGTGGTGTATGTGTGTGTGTGTATATGTGTGTACACATGTGTGTGTGTCTAGTGTGTGTGGTGTATTTTGTGTGTGTATGTGGTGTGTGGTATGGGTGTGTTCTCTGTTATGTTGTATCCATGTATGAGTTCTCTAGGTGTGCATGTGTGGCATGATGTATATGTGTGGTGTGTTGTGTGAATGTCGTGGTGTGTTGTAAGTGTGGTATGTAGTGTATGTTTATGTGTGTGGTATGTGGTGTGGTATGTACATAGTGTGTGGGGTGTGGTGGGTGGGGTGTGGTATGTGGTGTGTGTGGGGGGTGTGGTGTGTGGAGTGTGTGGGGAGTGTGTGTGGTGTGTGGTGTGTGGAGTGTGTGTGGTGTGTGGTGTACGTGGTGTGTCTGTGGTGTGTAGTGTGTGGGGTGTAGAGTATGGCATGCGGTGTATGTGGTATGTGTAGCATGGGGGGTATACAGTATGGTGTGTGGTGTGTCTGTGGTGTGTGGAGTGTGTGTGGTGTGTGGTTTGTGTGGTGTGTGTGGTGTGTCCGTGATGTGTGGTGTGTGGGGGTGTGGCGTGTGGTGTCTGTGGTATTTGTAGCATGGGGGGTGTAGTGTGTGTGGTGTGTGGTGTGTCTGTGGTGTGTGGTGTGTGGAGTGTGTGTGGTGTGTGGAGTGTGTGTGGTGTGTGGTGTGTCTGTGGTGTGCGGTGTGTTGGGGTGTGGCATGTGGTGTGTGTGGTGTGTCTGTGGTGTGTGGTGTGTGGGGGTGTGGCATGTGGTGTCTGTGGTATTTGTAGTGTGTGGGGTGTAGTGTGTGGTGTGTGGTGTGTCTGTGGTGTGTGGTGTGGGTGGTATGGGTGGTGTGGGAGGTGTTGGAGGTGTGGGTGTGATGTCTTGGTCATGTGACAGTGACCACTCCCTGTCTGGGTCTTCAGGGAAGACTTCAGTAAGGGAAGCACATTTATGCCAGAGCTTGAAGGGCCTGGCACCCTCCCCACACACAGTGCTCCGCCCTCCTGCCTTTCTTGTCTCTCCCTTGCTCTTCCATGCTGCACACTGGGGTGTTGGGCCAGGTATCTGGAAAGCCCCCTTAGATCATCCTGCTAAATGACATTGGCATTGCCACTCCAGAAAAAGCCTTAGTTTTAGAACGAGACAGGTCTGAGTTTACATCCTGACTGTGCCCCTCACTTGCTCTCTGATCCTCAGATTTCTCCTGTGCCAAATGAAGCACATCCTTTCATATGAGAATCAAGACGTGGCTGTCCACGGAACACACCAGGTACTCAGTAGAGCTATCGGTGCTCACATATTAAGGTGTCACTGGCCGTCAGTGGCTAATTATTATTGTTTCTGAATGTATCTGGGTGTTTCTGGGTGTTGTCAGAAGAGACTAACACTAGAATGGGGTTGGACGCGGTGGCTCACGCCTGTAATCCCAGCACTTTGGGAAGGTGAGGCAGGTGGATCTCGAGGTCAGGAAATCGAGACCTGGCATGGTGGCAGGTGCCTGTAATCCCAGCTACTTGGGAGGCTGAGGCAGGAGAATCACTTGAACCAGGGAGTCGGAGGTTGCAGTGAGCCGAGATCATGCCACTGCACTCTAGCCTGGCAACAGAGTGAGACTCCATCAAAAAAAAAAAAAAGTAGAATGGGAGAGGAAGACCCCTCTCAGGAAGATCCACCATAGTGTGGGTGGGCATCATCCAATCAGGTGCCAGCACTGCTAGAAAGAGCAGAAGGAAGAAGGTAGAAGAAGCTGACTTACTGAAACTTCCTACCTTCATCTTCCTCCCGTGCTGGGTGATTTCCTGCCCTCAAACATCAGACTCCGAGTTCTTTGGCTTTTGGACTCTTGGACTACACCAGTGGTTTGCCAGGGGCTCTCTGGCCTTTGGCCCCAGACTGAAGGCGGCACTATCGGCTTCCGCTACTTTTGAAGTTTTGGGACTAGGACTGGCTTCCTTGCTCCCCAGCTTGCAGACGGCCTATTGAGGGACTTCGCCTTGTGGTGGGGAGTCAATTCTCCTCAATAAACTCCTTTTCATCTATGTATCTAGCTAGTTAGCTAGCTATTCTGTTAGTACCGTCCCTCTAGAGAACCCTGAATAACAAAGGCCTCCATGATGGGAGTTGTGTCCTCATAAGAAGAGACAGGGGAGGTCTGCCCTGGCCCTACCCAGGTGGGAGGACACAGCCAGAAATTTCCATCTAGGAACCCGGACCTGGCCCTCACTAGACCCTGAATCAGCTGGTGCCTTGATCTTGCACTTCCAGCCTCCAGAACTGTGAACAATAAATTTCTCTTGTGTGTAAGATCCCCCCAGCTTGAGGTGTTTTGTTATAGTAGCTCAAATGGACCGAGCCATTGCAAATTTCAGGCCCAAAAAAGGCTTCTTTGGCTTTGCAAGTGGGAAGGAACGCCCCTTCCCCCAGGCAGGTCTCTATCCGGCTCCTCCTCTGCGGAAGTGGAGAGCTGGCCATCCCCATGGTAGCCCGGGCGGGGGGAGCCCAGAACAGGTATTTCTAGGAGGCCAGGGAATCCCTGAGCAGCCCGTCCTTTGTGGCAGCTTAATAGGGCATGACTTTAGGAGAGGGAAATCTTCACCTGTACAAATTCCCATATTTAACTCTTTTCGTTCTTGCCAATGAAGAGATGGAAAGGAGATCCGACTCTATGCGCAGACTACCTAACCTAGCATTCACCCAAGGAAACAGTGTTCATGATACCTCCGCTCTCCGAGCACCCTATCTGCTCTACTGGGGGCCCCAAATGCCAGTGATGCCAAAAGTCACCAAATTTCTGTGACTTTTAATGGCCCTCTCTTTCCTCCCTGGAAATCAGTATGTTTGGGTTTCCAGTCTCGTACTTGGTCCGAGTCTCACGTGAGTGGTTCCCACAGGGCAAGCTACCTCCAACCCCAGCATCGGCTGATAAGGAAATCCCACAATATACTATGTGTCTGTAACCAGAACCTCTTGCAGTCTCCTTTTAAAAATAAATAAATTAAACAACAACAACAAAAAAGCCATCAAAAAAGGACAGGTGTTCACAGCCCACATATTTTAGCAAATAAATAGCAGTTTTAAAATCAGGCATTATGTGCAAGCCAACACCATGTGGCTGCCCTTATGTCGAGAAGGCACATGGGTGAGTTTCTTTTCTTTTCTTTCTTATTTTTTTTGTAACTCAATACTTATATGTTGAAGACAATTTAGTTTTCTAAAGAGAAATTAAGGATTTCTACCTTTTTGGGTTCAACTAAAGCTTCCCCACCTTGTCAGCCTTTAAATTTGTTATCCATGAGGCTTAAACTAAATTACAATGAAATACAATACTCAGTCTCTATATATTGCCCTAAAGAGTTTGCAGATCTCCTTATACACATGTGATTATAAATTAATACAAATAAGTTTTCTAAAGATACATAATATTTCCAAAAGTATTTTTTTGTTAACGTTCACCTTTTTCTTAGGAGTGAGGGAGGCTGGCTGAACCAGGCAAAAGCTAGGCTGAGGAACAATCACTGGGGCCGGATGTGAAGTACGAAGACCTTGTCTAAGCTAACAGAATGCACTGAGGTAGCAACAGGGATGGGAGCGCAAGAGAGCAGTGGACAAGGAGGCTGACATCTAAATCCAGAAAGAAAACTCAAAAAAACCAACAAGCCAGCCGGGTGCGGTGGCTCACCCCAGCACTTTGGAAGGCCGAGGCGGGCAGATCATCTGAGGTGGGGAGTTTGCAACCAGCCTGACCAGCATAGAGAAACCCCGTCTCTAAAAAAACTACAAAATCAGTCAGGCGTGGTGGCGCATGCCTGTAATCCCAGCTACTCAAGAGGCTGATGCAGGAGAATCGCTTCAACCCGGGAGGCGAGGTTGCAGTGAGCCGAGATCATGCCATTGCACTTCAGCCTGGGCAACAAGAGTGAAACTCCATCTCAAAAATAAAAAAACGAAAGAAAAAAGAAAACCAACAAGCCTAAGAGAGGTCAGACAGGGGTTGAGTCAGATATGGAGGCAGACATTCAGAACCAGGGAGAAGAGTTTTCAAAACAATAGATTAAGATCAATAGGTGGAGACTTGTTTTCTAGTCTCACAAGAGTCAGCCTCTGAAGCTGGCACTGATGACTCATTAAGAGGAGGCAAACATGGAGTAGTGATGGAGCCGATGTGCTCATTCGTGGTATTACTACCAGCAACAGGGCTGCATGCCTTCCGTACGTGGCCTCTAAACCTGCCGCCATCCCCAAAGCACCTGTGTACGCTCCCTGTTTTAGGGACGAACCCCTCTGACCCAGTAA
Organism: Rhinopithecus bieti; assembly: GCF_001698545.2. NCBI lineage: Eukaryota > Metazoa > Chordata > Mammalia > Primates > Cercopithecidae > Rhinopithecus > Rhinopithecus bieti. The sequence goes on from NW_016812757.1 coordinate 785,397, forward strand.
GTCTAAGTAATTTTTCTATATTTACTAAGAAACAAACCGAGAATTCAAATACAGTTTTCTCTTTCCAGACCCATACTCTTTAGGAACAGTTGGAAATAAATAAAGGTCTTTTGAGTCATGATGACTGGAGGAATGTATATAATTTCCCAAGATGACCATTTTGAAGGAGATGGACTGCATTTGGATACACATATACACATATTCCATGAATTTGTTGAGTGAAAGATCTTGTTAATTTATGGTAACCCTTTCCAAATATCTTTCTCAAAAACAATCCAACACAACTGGCATTGATAAAATATTTTCAAGGGATAAATAAAGGTTGAGTGAATAGCAATATGGTGCACTAAACAGTGCTTCAAAGGTGTGGCACAGCTAGAAGCCTCTGGGAACGCACTCAATATTGCCAGGAATAGTGAGTTAATGGACAGAATTAGATCCTTGCCAAGGGGTGGGAGAGCACACGGCCATTTTAAAGGATAAAAGTGAAGTGTTATTAAAGTTCTTCACACTTTGCCATGGTTTTAAGGTAATATTTAGTTGCACGCGATAGAGAAGTTCATTTGCTAAATAACCATGTGAATAGGTACCCAATTCTACTTGCCCTCACAGATGTTTATAAACCCAGGTCACTTCACAGACATACAAAGAAGACCCTTTTCATGTCATTCTTGTCAATTTATACATGCCCAGAACTGAGGCATGTTGGGATCTGAGAGGAAAGGCAAATCACTCAAAAAGATGTAGACAAAAACCCTCGGGAGGGAGCATACCTTTACAGTTCACTGCGCCTGAGGTGGAGGGTGGTGAGATTTCAGAGGAAGAAGTGCCTGAAGTGGAAAGGTCGGAAAAGCCTTCCTGCTTCTCTGAGTCCAGGCCTGGCAGAGGCCACTGCAGGGCGTTGCTGCTGAGAGCGAACTGCAGCCTCATGAGAGGCCCTGGGCGGAACCATCTGGATTAACCTCTCCTGAATCTCCACATTGCAGAACTGCAGGAAATCATACATATTTGTTTTCTAAAGTTGTTAATTTGGGAAGCAATTTTTAAACACAGTAATAGGGTCCAATACAATCTCTGTGGTTTAATTAGACTGTGGGTGATCGGAGGGCTACAATTGTAGCAGCACAAAGATTTTCAGAAAGCTCTTATATTTATTTCAGGGAGATGTAAGAGATGAGACCAGGGCAGCATCTCTGAAAACAGAGTGAAAGAGTCAAATTTTGGTACAATAAATCCTAAACACTAACTGAATGGGACTGGCTGTCTAGACGTGAGGTGTGAGAAAAAGAGGAGACTCACAGGTGTGTTCAAGGTTTGTGACCTGAGCCACTTTGGGAGGGAGGGAAAGCTTTGGGTGTTAAGGTGTCCAAGGACTCATTTTTGGACATAGTTTCAGTACTCATGAGACAGTTTCGTGGAGGTGCCTGGTAGAGAGCTGAACACAGGAGCATGGAGATCAGAGGAAAGGCCAGGGTTCTCCTCTCATTTCCATACTTCCACTTCCATGGAAGTGGACATTTGGGAGTTCTAATTGCATAGGTAGTATTTAGACCCATGGGGCTGAATGAGCTCACCTGTGTGAATGAGGATGGAGAGAGAAAATGACAGAGCTGAGGGTTGATACTTGGCGATACACCAATACTCAAAGATTAGGAAGAAAGGAGTAAGAGCTGCCTGTGAGGAAGGAGGAGCATGGAGAGAGTGGTTTCATTGAAACTAGAAGAAAAGAAATATTTCAAGGACCTGATAGTGATCAATTGCTGAAAGCTACTTACTCATCAACTACGATAAGGACTGAAATTTATAATTGGACTGAGATTTTGAACCATAGAGATCCCTCTTAAGTTTGATAAGAGCTGTTTTTGGTGAAGTGGGATGTCTGATGAAAGGAAGAAGAGACAAGCAGAGAAAGGAGAGTCAATAAAACCAGGAGACAGTTTCCAGGAGTTGCAGCAAAGGGGAGCTAAGCCAGTGCCATAGATGAGGTCTGTGGGGCTGAGGGAAAGCTCATTTAGTGTTGAAAGAAAGCACTGTGATGCATGTAGCACACAAAGGCATACAGAAAGAGCAAGTCACTAAATACCTGACAGGTGGTTGGATCAATTGCGCAAATGAAGAGTTTGGCATTAAATAGCGGCTAGAACAACCCATCTATTTACCAGGAAAAGAGGCTGAGAGGAGGTGTGGGAGCTCATAGAAACCCTCTTCTGATTGTCTAGAAATAAAAGCGGTTATCAACTGATAAGGAGGAGCTGGAGGGGATTCTGGGGCTGAAGACATTAGTGGAAGTTAGGAGGGTGGGAGAGTGACAGGGTGGCTGATATGCCTGGGCTCTGTGTCCCCACCCAAATTGCATCTCGAATTGTAATCCCCACATGTCCAAGAAGGGGTCTGCAATCCCCACGTGTAGAGGGAGGTAGGTGATTGGATCCTGGGGTGGTTTTCCCATGCTGTTCTCGTGATAGTGAATGAGTCCTCACGAGACCTGATGGTTTGGTAAGTGTTTGGCAGGTCCTCTCTTTTGCTCTCTCTCACCTGCCACCATGTAAGATAAGCCTGCCTCCCCCTCTGCTGTGATTGCAAGTTTCCTGAGGCTTCCCCAGCCATGCAGAACTGTGAGTCAATTAAGCCTTTTTTCTTTATAAATTACCCAGTCTTGGGCATTTCTTTATAGCAGTGTAAAAACGACGAATATTGGGGCCCAGTCTCAGTGGGCAACACAGGAGTAATCACTCATGTGGAATGTTGCTGAAGGTTAGTCTGCTACAGAGCTCCAAACACTGTCCAACTATGTGACTGCAGGCCAGGGTGGGGAAGGGAGGGAACACAGACGTGATGAAGATTAGGGACAGTGGAAAAATAGTAGAATCAGTGCATTTTGAGCTCCGGGGCTGGTGGATGGGGAATGGAGGTGAAGATGGTTTGTGTCAAGACACAATAGCAAATAAAATGGAAATAAAGGAGGCAGGGTTAACTGCCTGTGTGAATTTTTTGTTCCATAAATAGCTCCTGTCCTTTTTAGTTCTTTCATTCCTAAATTGGGGCTACCGTATGTGTTGGTCTCCATGGTGTGTTACATGCTATTCCTTTTACAGTTTTTTCTCTTTTATTTACTGGCAAATATATGCTAGTTAGTTGTCTTTTACTTTGCTTATAATTTTAAAGAAATAACTTTTAAATATTACATAATTAGATACTGATGGTCCTTTTTCTGAATTTTACTATCCTATTTGAGCTTTGCTTTTCCATGATGAGAATGTAGTAATATTCATTCCATTTATTCTGTATTTACTTTATGACTTCTCCTACATGAAAACTGGACTCTATCTAAAATGTGTATGTGTACAAACTAGTACTAACTTGTTTATTTTCTGATTTAATTTTGGTCCAACAATATTTATGAAGCGAGAAATTCTGACTTTTTCAGGTTTGTTTAGATAGACCTGCCATTAACCCTTGCAATAATGTGAAGCCTTGAACTCTCTAAAAATCAGAATATTTAGATGAGAACAGCTCTTTCAATACTAATAAGAATACACGGAAATATTGCTCAATAATCTCATATGTTGAGTAACATGTAATAAATGGAAACTCTAAGAATTCATAGCAAAATGGGAGTGACACTTTAAATCATCAGTTATTAAGGATAAACTTGCTTTGTAATATAAAAATAATTAAATCAAAATAGAAGGCATTCAGAGAACCACTTGTTCCTTCCTACTTCTGTCAAGCATGCTGTATAGACAGTGTAATTTACATCAACATTTCATGGATCAAATAGACAGCAAGAATCATAGACTAAGAATCATAGCTACATTCCAGTTATATCCAATAGATTATATGTGTCTCCCAAGTTCAAAGCACCTAATAAAATATTCAACTCAACATTTGTTTGATTTTCACTTCTCATTCTAATTTTAAAATAAAATATTTCACTATAATAAAAGTTGGAAAAATGTGAACAAACTTAGTTTATAAAATAATCACAGCAAATAATAAAATTGATTTTCCTAAAGTCAAAGAATGTTAGAAAAAGAAGGTGATGGTAATGACCATGATGAAAGCTAACATTTTGTAAGATCATAATTGTTTCTTACACACCGCAAATAGTCAGAAAGCATCACCTTCTTTTGTTTCCACAGCAACCCTGAGAGGTATATGCTTTTATTATGTCACTTTAGGGTAATTAGAACTCATTTCAGGTTGGAAAAATTGAAAGAAAAGAAGTTAAGCTTTTTTCATGGCCTTAAAATAGAAATAGAATAACCAGGGCTTGAATGCCAGCATCCATGAGCTTAGAGCTCATAATGTAGCATCTTATCCGCAGGTCTGCAGATGAGACAAATGCAGATTAAGGCATTATAAGAACTCTGCCCAATATTACACATGCCACTTGAAAGATATGGAATTTGGTGGAAGTTCACACACAGAATAGGCTTAGGTAACCTATATATAATTAAAACTATACCAAATATCTGGAAGTTCAATATATTTAAATAGTGATATTCCTATTAATTTAGAGTCTTATAATTGAGTAATCAATACTTTCAGATTGAAATCTACAACATGTATATTAAGAAGTTCACATTGTATTTTCAAAAATATTGGAGATATAGTATTTTTCTATCTCAAAATCCAAATTGAGTTTATTTCTTGAGCTTTGTCTTCAGATTCCTTAATTAATTAGAGCAGACAACTGGTTTGCATTAATAAAAACTAAAAGCTCTAAGGAGCCCCTCAGGAGAGTCAAATAGAACTTGGAGAAGCACCCACAAGCAGTCTTCGAGGCAGAAAGCTGCTTAATTGTCATAGATGCTAAATTTTATAAACTGAAATATTTTCAGAGTCAATTAAATGATATGTTCAGCGTGGTCAGTAAGACACTAAATAATCATCACTGGATTCTAATTCCTGGACAACTCAAGAGCTCAAAATGACAGAGACTCCGGATAGTTTCCTTACGTGAAACTAAATATTTATCTCCTGAATCACTGATGTGAAAGAAACACATTTTCAACAACCAATTAACTGGAGAGGAGAAAACTAGATTTGACCAGGCTGAGGAACAGGGATTCACTAAGGACAAACTCTTACGTTGATATTAAAGTCAACAAATTAACATCTTTTAATTAAAAAAAACATGAAAGATGGTATATATTTGCTAAAAGTACAATTAAAGATCTGGTGCTAGAATGATGTGTCATCAAAGAAATAAACAATCCCTCGATTCCAGTCTCTCAGTTAATTCCTTTCAAACTTTCACCTACCCTTCCTTGACCGCAGGACTAACCTTCTCCCTGCAGTCTGAAGCTATCTCAGCTCATTCTCTGTGTCACGCGGGCCACAAGACATCTACTTTCCAGAGGTTTTCTAGGTTACTGTCCACAAAATTAGTGCTATGGAAATGATTTTGGTATCTTATCCACTGATTGCAGATTTAACTTTGTCAGTCTGAACTTCGGCCACATTCTTTTTAGTATTAATAAACTAAGAAAGCTATTAGTATTAATTATGTATTGGACAGTAACTCTTTTTATGGAATACCTGGAAAATGGGAAAAGGCAGAGGCTCTGGACAAGTGTCCCACCCTGGTAAACCCAGGGAAATGCCTGTGAATGTGATTATCCTAATACTCAGGATCACTCCTTGTACCCCTGGATTTTTGAGCCAAACGTTTATGGTTGTCTTTCTTCGTGTAAAATGAATAATTTCTCAGGAGGTCCTAGCTTATTCATGTAAACATGTGGCTGTGTAGTGGATTATTCACAAAATATGCGATGCACACTGGCTTTCCACATATGCCCTAATTGAGCTACTAATGTGATTCAACTAGGAAGTCCTCAGCCCTAAAATGCACTTTCAGCCAGGAAAATGCCCTGACTTTACCAGGGTAGGACATTTGTCCAAAGTTAGTTGTAGGAGGCAATAATTATTTAATTATTTACTTATTTTCTAGTTTATTTTAATTTATTTTTTATTTTGGTAAGACAATTTAATACGAATTCTCTCTCTTCACATATTTTTGAATGTGCAATACCGGCATGTTGTCTATAGGCTCAATATGCTACATCAAATCTCTAGAACTTAAAATTAAAAAAATTGCACAATTAAAATTTTACACATGTTGATGAGAAACCCCCTTATTCCTTGGAAACCCCACCTGGGTCCTTGGCACCCACAGTTCTCTTCTCTGCTTAAGAGGCAAAGCTTTGATTCAGGTCAGTGTGATCTTCCTACTGGACCCTTAAACATTGTTGCAAGCAGTATGCTGCTCACAGTCTTTAACTTTTCCACAAAATGTATAAGAAAAACGAAACTGCATTTGTAAAGTTAGAGAAGGTGAGCTTTAGGGCTGAGGACTGCCTGGATACAACACGTTAGTGGTTCATTTAGTGCATATGTGGAGAGCCAGTGTGCATCCACTTATTTTGTGAATAATCCACTACACAGCCACGTATTTACACAAATGACCTAGGACTTCCTGAGAAATTCTTCATTTTACAGGAGAAGAGAAAACCACAAACATTTGACTCAAAAATCCAGAAGTACAGGAAGGAATCGTGAGTATTAGGACAATGCCACTCACACTACGATTCCCTTTGGTCTGGACTCCATGATCAATAGCTGTGTTCTCATGCAAGAGGCCTTCAACAAAGAGCAAATCGAAGAGAGAGCTGTTGAGCTCCTTAGTGCACACTATCTGGGACATGGGACACCTGGCTGGCTTTGTTGCCTGCGAAGCGAGAGGAGCAGTGGCAGACGACTGGGGAGTGGGAAGGAGAGGGGGAGGCCAGAAGGGACAGTGCAGTGCAAACGCGAGGTCTGCCGCTCACATTCGCCCTGCAGGGGAAGAGGAAGGGATAGGGTAGGGCCACTGACAAAATCCTTCCCTGGGCGGGGGACTCCCGGTTTTTGCAGGAGGTCAGTACCTTCATTGAGAGGCCTGACGGAACACATCTCCTTGGTGACCTTGGCAAGTAGCCCCACAGCAGCGGGTCAGGGAAGAGGATGCAAGACAGGTTGATACCACAATGCGGCCCAAAGGTCCTATGAATGCTGCCTCCCGACAGCCTCAGGAACACCTAGAGCTTGTGCTGGAGGAAGTTGAAGAGACCTGGAGTCCCTGAAGAACACAGATAAAGCCAAAACACACACACGCGCACGTACACACGAGCACGCGCGCGCACACACACGCACACGAGCGCGCGCGCGCACAAATACGCACATGAGCGCGCGCGCACACACGCCCACATACACAGAGTAATTCTGTTTCTCTATGTTGTGGAAAATAATGTTGGAATTTCTTTCAGAGGTGGTGAAAGAAAATAAATATATGTGGAATTAGATACTAGGGAGATGTTCGCTTGTAATGGGGTACAACTACTTTTTTCACGAACTTGTAAAATTTTACTTCTTTGGTCTTAATAAATTTTGATGAAAAAAGGAATTTCATAATCAGTAAAAAGATTAAAAAGAAGCAATGTGTCTATATTGTCATATATTATTAATGGACTACAATGCTTATCTTCAAAATATGAAATTCTTTGAGAGAGAAAAAAATGAGACTTTGGTGTCACCACATTGAACCTATAAATCCCTCCACATGTTCAACTCTCTCATCATCCAACAAAATTCTACCTTCAATTAAAGTGAGTTTTGTGGATGATCCGTGTCCTTTTCATCACTGAACTTTAAAATCTTATTTTATATTTCACACTGCCCATTGAAGTCTACATAGCACCAGAAAAGTTCTGCTGGCAGGGCCTCTTAGATTTTCTAATAACCCTTTGAACGTGAGCTAGTTTTCTTTCATAATCTACTAAATCCTCAAACTTTAAGAAACTTTTCTTTCTCTAAGCTTTCTCTTTTCTTTGACTATCTTGTTACAATTATATGCTACAAAGAAACTAGAGATTGGATTTTCTTCTCCTACAATTTAGAAAAAGCCAAGCCAGTTACAGAAACATGGACATAAAACTTTTATACGATCTGTAAAAGTATGCACAAATCCCTTAGAATAAGATGGGGAAGGAGGTGGCCTACTGCTCTTTATTAACATGCTTTCTTTCTTAAAGGTCTGAAACAATTTGCAAAGCAGCTGTTAACGGAACATATTTTGGAAGAATTCAAACTGACCTACAGTATTTATTAAATATTTCTAAATGTGAGTTCTTTTGAGATTTTTGCATCATTGTTGATTTGCATTTCCTTTTAAATATTTCTTTACAGTAAAATGTGACTAGCAAGTGAATATGTACACACAGCGAAACCCTGGTTGCTTTAAAGTTGTTCTGTCCAGTACCCTTATTGCTAGGAAAACAGAAACTGACACAAATATATATTCTTATAAGAAAAAAGGGGAATAATTACCTCTAATTACCAAATAAACTTTAACCAGTTTTTATCAAACCCACTTTTCTGATTAACCAGCACAGATCACATTACAAGAAACAAAATTGGGGAGAACTGGCAGAACTACAACAGAAAGTCGTATGCAGTAGAAGAAAACATGGAGATTTCAACATCAAAGGAAGCCCCAGAAAAACTAGAAAGCAGAAACTATCTATAGGTGTCAGAGTCTGCAGGCAACCATAAATGCCTGTATGGTAAGGTATTCAAGGGAAGAAAATGTATGAGAAAGACAATGGAAATTTGAGCAAGAAAGACATAGCTTTAAATCCTAATTCTACTTCTTAGTTTTATAACTGAATCTTGTTACCAAAATTCTCCAAGTCCCACTTTGTTTGACAGTTATATCTGAATGGGAGGACCCAGTTCACCAAATCTCAAAGATTTCCTGACGTAAGTATGTGCAAAGTGAGGGCTATAATAGATACTCACTCTATGGTAATATTTTCTGGTTTTTTTCTTCATTGTTATTATTATGCACAGTAGTATCTTCCCAAGAACTCCAGGGAGTGGCCTACAGAAAATTTCCTTGCAGATATTAAAAATTAAATGCTTGTGCTTGAAATAGTAAGGTTCAATGATCTGAAAAATTCACTTATCTGATAGATAGCATTCTCCTGAGCTTTTGAACAAATGATGTGTGAATGCACATAATTGTGTTCTTATAGAACTTGTTCACGTATATACAATATAAATTGTAAAATATGCATATATATCAGCAAAAGCATAATATACCATTCAAATGTATTTATATTAATGTAATAATCATGATGAATTTAAAACATTCTCAAATATATGACTTTTCTCCAATGTATAAACAATTGTAAGTAAATTACAAAAACTAAAAGCAGGTAAAATTGGAATATGTATATGTGTCTGGACATAAATAAAAATGTGTATACAGAGGCCAGGCATGGTGGCTCATGCCTGTAATCCCAGCACTTTGGGAGGCCAAGGCAGGCGGATCACGAGGTCAGGAGATCGAAACCATCAGGGCTAACATGGTGAAAACCCGTCTCTACTAAAAATGCAAAAAGAATTAGCCGGGCGTGGTGGCGGGTGCCTGTAGTCCCAGTTACTCGGGAGGTTGAGGCAGGAGAATGGTGTGAACCCAGGAGGCGGAGCTTGCAGTGAGCCAAGATCGTGCCACTGCACTCCAGTCTGGGCGACAGAGCGAGACTCCGTCTCAAAAAAAAAAAAAAAAATATGTATGCACAAATATATAGTGGATGTTTAATACATATTTATTCTATAGCTTACAATGCAAATTTCTAACATTTTCCTCCAAAGTATTTCCAAAATTATGGAAAACCTTATGTGCTAATAAATAAGAATTGTGGGATAGAAATTTTCACATTGCATAATTAATTGTGTTAACTTGCTTGAGCAGATCTTTGTATCCACAGGAAATGTAGAGCATTCATTTTCCTCGCAGGAAGATGCACTTGCACAGACACTCACAATCACCAGTTCCACATGCACCCCATGCTAAGATCATATAAGCAAAGCAAAGGGAACCCAAGGGAATCATGAGGGAGTTTCGCAGCTGGAGTTGCAGGTCTTTCTTTTTTTTTTTATTTTTTATTTTGGACAGAGTCTGTCTCTATTCACTGCAACGTCTGTCTCCCTTCTAACTCTCCAGGATCCCAACCATCCCTCGTCATGGTTCTCCTGCCTCAGCCTCCCAAGTATCTGGGATTACAGGCACCTGACACCAAGCCTGGCTAATTTTTGTATTTTAAGTAGAGACAGGGTTTCACCATGTTGGCCAGGCTGATCTGGAACTCCTGACCTCAAGTGATCTGCCCGCCTCAGCCTCCCAAGGTGCTGGGATTCCAGGCGTGAGCCTCCACTGCGCCCGGCCAGGAGTCGCAGGTGTAAGACAGCCTGTACGGGGGCTAGCTCTTCCTGTCTTGTCACTGTCACATGACCTTGAAGGTTGCCCCTTTTGGTTGACTTGCTAATTATTAACCTTAGCAAAGAAAGGATGAGTAGGGTACAACTTTAGAAGACTGTTATCAAGCTCTGAGTGTGAGAGTAAAAATCTGGAGCCTTAAATCAATACCATCTTTTAATCTGTAAATGGATTTGAGGCCTACCTGCTTTGTTCTAAACCCCAAATCTGAGTTTTGTTTGTTTAATAAACAGGTAACTTGGGTAGGTAAAGCAAGGTTATAGTCACAATAAAAGATATAAGTGATAAAGATTGAGGGTTGTTAAATCTCTGCTGCAAGTAACTACTCCACCTTTTTTTTTTTTTTTTAGACGGGGTTAAATTTTCTGCCTTAGCCTCCCAAGAAGATGGGATTACCGCCCCCCACCACCACGCCCGGCTAATTTTTGTGTTTTCAGTAGAGACAGGGTTTCACCATATTGGTCAGGCTGATCTCAAACACCTAACCTCGTGATTCGCCTGCCTCGGCCTCCCAAAGTGCTGGAATTACAGGCATGAGCCACCGCGCCAGGCCTAACTACTCCAGTTTTGTAAAGAGGTGTATGTTAGACCCAAATGCGATGTAAGGAAAGGTCAAAAAACAATGTTGTCTACCTACTCCCTTTTTAACTTCTGTTACTTGACCTTAAAAGTGTGGAAATGTTCCTGGGGCATCCTAAGCGGCTTTCTCCAGTTTCCTTCAAAGAGTGTGAGTTTCTGCATAGGAAAAACCCTCCTTTCTTCTTAGACCTTCACCTGAGAACCAAGTGTCTTAACATAGAACTTACTTCGTATTTCAAGGGGCACTGAAACCAGGCAAGCTTGAGCTTCAGGACAGGGACGCAGAAGCCTGGGGAGAAGAGGCAGTGAAAGACCCATTTGTTTTCAGTGGTGTGATTTCTCCAAGTAAAATTCAAATTGACTCCAAGGAAAAAAACAAAACAAAACAATTCTTATTTTCAGTTGCAGCCTGCTCCGAATCAAAGTCACGCTAATTAATCCTGAAAGCTCACTCCATGCCAGCCCTGGATCTAAAGGCTTTCCATTTCTAACCTTGATAAAGTCTGCAGCAGGAATGTCAGATAAGTAAAAGTGTTCTCCCACAGGGAGTTCCCCCACAGGGAAACTGAGGCACAGTGAAGCTCCATGACTTGCTTGCCCAGGTGTCTGAGCAGAGAGGAAGCCATGGGGTCCAGCTCCAGAGCACACCTTCCTTTCCTGACAGCAGTGACAGGGCTCAGGTTGGTTTAGCTTATCCAGATTTATGTACATGAAGCCGCTTCTAACTCTCCAGGATCCCAGCCATCCCTCTTTATGAGCCTTTGAGGGAAGCAAGACAAGTGTTACTGTCTCCTTTCTACAGGTAAGAAAACCGAAGCTCAGGGGAATGACAGGACTTGTCCCGTGAATCATGGGCATTAAATAGTGGAGTCAGCGCAGAATCTAATTCTGTGGGCTTCACATCCCAAACTGTGACATCTTCCAAATGATTATTGGAAAATAGATACTCGTTTTTTGGCTTGCGCTGTTTTGCTGTCCACTTTCTGGAGTTTTCTCATCACGGGCAGTGAGCAGGGCCTAAGTCCTTTGATGACTCAGGAGACACGAGGCTACTCTTGCAGGTCTGGCGATGTGAATATGAACAGCCCGTGGGAGCGAGAGATGCTCCAGGCTGAGAAGCAATGGCATTATCAGTACTGCCGAGCAGATGTCACACCCTTGAAAACAAAACGATCACTTGTTAAGTAGGCACATAGCTACCCAAACAGCAGGTAGTAGAGTGCAGAGGGATGGCCAGAGGACTCTGCGGGGCCTGCCTCAGCCGGTCACACAGAACAAGCCTGTGAAGGAGGAAGGAGAGAGGACATGGCTTTAGCATGGCCCAGGCCCTGTTATATTAGCCTCTTTTGGAAAAAGAGTACGTGGCTCTTGCGGTGCAGTGAATTTCAGAATTTGAGCGAATGTAGTCTTCTGAAGTGAGGTTAGGCTGATACAGTCTCAGCTGCAGAGCTGGGGATCCAGGCCGGCTGGCCGGCTCCAACGCTTTCCATCAGGGAAGCCGCATCTTTGACCCTCAGTTCTCGCACCGGAAATGGGGAGATTAACAACACTGAAGGACTTCAGAAGGCACAACGTTGCCCCAAGAATCAGCCCCTGCCAAAGAAGTTTTAAAGATTTTTCCACTGAAAAGCTTTTGGTCAAATTATAAATGGCCATGAGTTACTATTTTATCATATGCTAACATGTATTTCTAAGTGTTCTGGACACATAAATGTGCGCAGTTGTTCTCAGCCTTCAGGCACATTGAGAAGACTCCTGTTTCTAATACTCTCTAGATGCATCATGCCGCGTGGGCTTTCTGGAGCTAGTCTTGCATAAAGTAAATGCCAGCAGGGTCTCCTTGAGATTTTAGAGCATCGCTAGGTGGTCCAGGAGACAGGGATTACCCTCTACAGTGCAGTCTCCAGTCAGATCCAGCCTCTCCTCAAGGGACCTAAAAGGAAACGTGCTAATTATCTTCTATTTCTTTCCTTAAATTAACATTTCTCAAAGGACTGATTGGGACTAAAGGTTTACTAAATTTTTTCTCTCTTAATTTGTATAATTGCATATGTCTAAGGACAAACAATCTGCACAATTATTTCTTTGTATCTTTCACTTTAAGCATGGTTTCATTTGACAATACTTGACCAATTATGCATTCTTTTGAATTTAAAATTATCTCAAAGAAACAGGTCTGTGTGCCTGTGTTTATGTCCTGTAAGTATTATGGGTGTGTAAATAATACATATACATATAAAGGCATGTATATGTCTTTTATGTGTATATATTGTACATATATACGTATATGTAATTTAAACTTGAGCAAATCTGTCAAATGTGACTTGAGAAATTCTTCTTTGTAAAATTATTTAGTTTTTATCAATAAATATGTAATGAACAATAATTGTATACAATACCATACTTGATATAATTACATGAAAAAGATGGAAAGTATTACCTGTCAATTGTGAATTCAGGGCACAACATTATCATAAAGATGCTAATGTTACTAATAATACATCCTTACGGACTCATTTATTGCTAACAATTAATGAGTTATGCGTTCATATTTACCCGTGACATTTGGAATGGGCTCAGATAATGAAAAAACAAATAAAAAAGCATTCTGCCAGCCTCTTCCCTTGCTGCCACTTTCTCCTGGGTGCTGATATGCACCCAATCCATATCTAATCCAGGCTTTTCTCACATGTGGTTCTGTATCTGTATAAAACCTGACGGACATCCACATTTCTACCACCATCAGACCCCAAAGTGAGTTGACAAAAATCCACTGAGACTCAAGTTTTTATTGCATTGGCTGCCTAGTCCCAATAATATATAATATATAATATATGATACACAATATATAACATATAACACACTATATATAATATATATATATATATATTAATTACAATATATAACATATAACCACTATAATATAATATATATATATAATAATATACAATATATAGAACCATATAAGCACATATATATATAATATATATAATTATAATATACACATATATCATATAGACACACATATATATAATATATATACATATATAATATACAATTATAACATATAAACACTATATATATATAATAATATATAATATACAATATATATTATATATATATTTGAGATGGAGTTTCCTTTTTGTTGCCCAGGCTGGAGTGCAGTGGCGCAGTCTCCGCTCACTGCAACCTTTGCCTCCCAGGTTCAAGTTATTCTCCTGCCTCAGCCTTCCAAGTAGCTGGGATGCCTGGATACTTTTTTTTTTTTTTTTTTTTTGTATTTTAGTAGAGATTTCACCATGTTGGCCAGGATGGTCTCGAACTCCTGACCTCAAGTGATCCACCCGCTTCAGCCTTCCAAATTGCTGGGATCACAGGTGTGAGCCACCGCACCCAGCCCCCAGTCCCAATAACTAAATATGTATTTTGGCAACCTTTATTCTTTTTGCTCCAAGCAATGCCTCTCCCAAATTCTGTAAACATCAGGCCCACAGCTCAGAATGTTCAAACTAAATCCATTATCCTTTCTCCCCACCTTTCTCTTTCCACATGTATCAGTCCAGTCTGTATCAGTCCAGTCTGCATCAGTCCAATCTGTATCAGCCCAGTCTGTATCAGTCGAGTCTGTATCAGCCCAGTCTGTATCAGTCCAGTCCGTATCAGTCCAGTCTCTGACACAGCCATCTAGGTTTCTCACAGGACTCCTCTCTTCTCTCCCTCAGCTACTCATTCATCAACTATTCGTGCAAAACCCTATTCATAAGTTTTTCCCCTTGAACCTGTCACTGGCCAAACTTGGAATTTCACAATCTCTAGTTTGCACTTTTAAGTTGTATCCTGTTTGGTTTGTGTATCTCTTCTTTCACATTTTTCATCTCCTGTTTATACTAACACTAAAAAAGCTTTATAAAGCACACATTGAGTCATGGTATCCCCTGCTTCAAACCTTTCAGTCCTGTCCCCTGGTTTAGAAGGTGAAGTGCACAGACATTTTAGTGGGAACAGATCATGCATGACACACTCCATCCCATCTCTCCAGCAACATCTTTAAGTACCCCCACTCCTGCCACCATCATAAGCAACATCTCTGTCATCATGATTTAT
This sequence comes from Rhinopithecus bieti, assembly GCF_001698545.2. Lineage (NCBI taxonomy): Eukaryota > Metazoa > Chordata > Mammalia > Primates > Cercopithecidae > Rhinopithecus > Rhinopithecus bieti. Next base: position 800,404 of record NW_016812757.1, read on the forward strand.
GCATCTCAGTGTGGGGCAATTCTGTGTTTCCCTCTATAAATTAATGTACTGTGATCTTACTAAGGGCAAACTTCATTTATTTGATCTTTGAACCTCCAGCATGCATCATGATGCCTGGTCTAATAAAGAATGTTTTTTAGATGAGGAAATAAATGATTACAGAAAAGAAAAAAATGTGTTTCCTTAAGAAGCCTATTCATTGTGATCACTAGTAAGAATTTAAAGATTATTTAGAGATGAGATTTATTCTTAAGATAATGAAGCTCAGTGCCAGAGCGCAGGATTCCTCAGCCTCATCATTATTGCCAATTAGACCTGAGAATTATTTGTTGTCCTGTGCATTGCAGGACATTTATCAGCACCCCTGGCCTCTACCCACTAGATGCCAGTAGCACCCTATTCTCCCAGTTGTGACAGCCAAAAATGTCTCCAGGCATTGCCAGATGTCCTCTGAAGTATAAAATCAACCCCATTTGAAAACCACTGCAACAGAAGCACCAATCATCCGTGGGTCTCCGTGTCACTAACTGAATAGTAGTAATGAGAATAACTCATATTGAACTTGCAAAGAGAGACATGCACTGTGTTGAGACGTTTTCATTACTGTTTTAATTATTTTTCTCAGGGTAATATTTATAGCAGCTCCAGAAGTTAGTTTTTTATTATCAGTTTTACAAATGGAAAGCAAATGTTCAGTGAAGTTCAGTAAAGATTACATATCTGTTAAGAGGTGGAAAACGCCTTGGTCTCAGACAATATTCCTCTAGTCTTAGGCTGTGCCCTTAGCCATAAAGCTTAGCTTAACCTTGATGTCTCCTACATAAGGAAGATTCTATAAATGCACCTGCAGTCAACAATTTAAAACAAAGAATAAGAGATATCAGTAAAGTTGATCATTACTCAGTCCATCAACATCTGAATGTATAGTCCTGTGTTTATATAGAAGCTCCTTCTGAAAATGTATAGTGTAAGTGTGAATATTTTGCTTTATTTTTTCTTAAGCCTCAGACAATGTGAAAATTCTCAGTATCTCAAATAATATCTTTATTTGTAAAGTTATAAAATCGCACTGCTGACTTTCAATCTCTATACTTTGGTTCATTTCCAATATAACCTCAGCCTTAAGACTATCAAGCCATTTTAAAATAAGAAATTTGTGGCTGAAGGTATAGATGCTAGGGGATTAAAAGATGAGTCCAGTGCTCAGTGAAAGAGCAGACAACAATATGAGGGCTTAATATGTGACATTAGGAATAGATATTAGTTTTATTTTTCTTTTTACTAAGACTTTATCAACATTCCTGTGTGGGTGTTTATAGCAGAAATTAGAAATATGAGCAGTGAAATTCTGGAGTAATTAGATATTCATCTTAAAGTATTTCTGCATTTTATTGTTTTCTGTAATCATTTATTTCCTCATTTAATAAAACTATTAACCAGATATTTTACTATATCTTTTTAAATCAACGTATCAATAATGTTCGGGACTGACTGACAATAATTTTATGAGCCAAAGAAAATGTGATACTCTAAATATGTTTTGCTTAAAGAGTTTATATTCGCCAGAACCTGTGCTTATAACAATTGCACAAGCCAAAATATAATTTAGAGCAAAATTAATAGTGATAAATACCCACGTTCCTCTTCAAAAGCTCAATACTTTATAAACACATATCTGAACATTAATTACCCAAATACCTTAATCTGAGAGTAATAGAACTTTTGATTAATGTTGGAATATTAACAAATAGAATAATATTAAAATTCTCAATGCATCAGTCTACTGAATTACGATGAGGTATCCTTGAAGTCTCTTAAATAAGGAAGATTCTATTAAATACACTTGCATTCAATACAATTTAATACAAAGAATAAAACGTATGAGTAAGAATTGATCACTACTCAGTCCATCAATATCTGGTTGTATAGTCCTGTGCCTATATATAAGCTCCTTCTGAAAATGTATAGTGTTAAGTGTGAATATTTTGCTTTTTTTTTCTTAAGTCTCAGATTTGGATCTGTATTTAGAAGACTGCAGGTTTCTAAAAATCAAGTTTGATACAATTAAACAAAGCTGTATCAATCCCTTCCAAACTCCGTTGCCTGGCATATGAAACCCTAAATGATACATCTCTTTCTAGTTCTTGTTACTGTCACCAGAAAAAGTCACAAAATCTGTAAATTTAGAAAAGAGAGCTTTAATTCTAAAGTTGGGTAGAGCAACCTGCAGGCAAGAAGCATAGCTCGTGGCTGAAAATGAGAAGCAGGTGTTTTGAGGGAGGAAAGGATAAGACAGGAATTTGTGCTGTATGAGTTGGCTAAGTATACATATTCAACAGGTTATAGGAGGAACTATGAATAGCCACAAATGTGCTGCTCACATGCATAGTAAGCTAACATGCATGTTACATATGTCTATTTTACTTTGGGGTGGAGATGTAACATTTCCTTACATTTCATTTAGGCTCTTATATATCAAAAGTTGAAGCAGAGGGCATGAAGACACTCAATGCACAGCCTCCGTAAACTGAACAGATATGCTTCATGGTCTTGTTCTCTTATCAGGAAGGAATGTTGCTTAGCTGCAATGTTGAAGCTGCAAAAAGGAAAGGGCAACATCAGGTGGTGGGTTGAAACCAGCCACGGAGCAAGCCTGTCGTCCCAGCTACTCGGGAGGCTAAAGCAGGAGAATAGCTTGAACCCGGGAGGCGGAGGTTGCAATGAGCCGAGGTTGCACCACTGCACTGCAGCCTAGGCGACAGAGTGAGAGACTCCATCTCAAAACGACAACAACAGCAACAACACCACACACAAGAAAACATTTAGTCAGCTCCTGGCACACAGTTTATCCTCAAGTCTTAGAAGCACGCATTTAGGAGAGAGATGGAAATAACCCATTTTGTAGTTTTATCTCCCTGTCTTATCACTAATCCTTTACGTTTTCAGGCAAGATGATTGTCGTAAAATGTACCTTCTTAAAAGGGAGCTTGGTATTTAGCAAAGCCACCATTTACAATTATTTGTAAATGTACATTAAACTAATGCCACTTGACATGAAAAACGGTTTTCAAGTTATTAATGTTTTATTGACACAATTATGTTTAAATAAATTTTTAATAACAACTTCTTGCTGAAAAACCCAGGGAAATGATAAAGCACTTAGAAAAGAATAAGACATTCCCATCACAGTTCTCACATGTAAAGAGACTGGAAGTCAGCACTCTCCTCCTTACAATAATAAAGAAAAATGCTGAACAAACTGAAAATCAACTTTTTTGGTATTCTTCAGAGAATTGAGGTTGCAAATCACCATTCTGAACTCTCCACAGAAAAGTAAATACAGAGAATCACAGCTGGGATTAATTTACCTGGAGCAGAAGCTGCTGGAGCCATAAACTAGTAAAAAATCTTACTGGTTATTTTAATGAATTGCTGGAGGCTAAGTGTGTCAAAGCAGGAGGCTGATATATGAGAGGAGGGGGAGTTGCGGTTTTAGGGGATCCATCACTTTGCATGGGTTTTACCTACAGGCACTGTACAGGTTTCTTGAGAAAGGTTCTAGGAAGAGCCTGCCCCTCTCTAGGGGGAAGAGCACCATTTGCGAAGTACAGAGTATTCTCCATAACAAAGGCCAATTACCCAAGCAAAAACTATACCAGAGCCTTAGTCCACTCAGGAAAGGGCGTTCTTTCACTCCAGATCTCTGGGCTCACTGTGTTGCCTATCCATGGGGGGACATGAAACCAAAGAAACACTTGTGAAGGTCACAGTCCAGGGACTCAGGTGCACTCAAAGCTTGAGATTTACTCATAAGATTAGAGATTCTATGATTATAGAGCATTTCTCCTTCCTGGAACCTTACCATGGCACCAACAGGGCTCCAGTGTGATAACAGTGGATTACAGTTCAAAGAACTAAAAGTCACAGACTGTTTAAGGAGGAGTTCTTAGGCGAAGCTCAGGTTCAACAAAAGAGATGAAAACAAGGGCACTAAAGGAATTTGGAACCTCTGGCACCTACAGATACAACAAACATTAAATATAGCCTTACTCCTAGCCAGGTTAACAAAAAACCTCACAGTAAAAACCTATTTAGCCTAACATTTTGGTTCCTGCCTGTAATTCCAACTACTAGAGAGGCTGAGGCAAGAGAATTGTTTGAGACCAGGAGTTCAACACCAGCCTAGGCAACATAGGGAGATCTTCATCTCTTAAAAAAAATTAAAATAAGTACATAAATAAAAGGATGTCTACCTCAGTTTCTATTACTACCTGACATATCACATCTGCCTTTGAACAACAATCACAACAAAACACAAGGCCTGGTAAAATGCAAGAAAAAACAGTCAGAAAAGACAAAACAAGCTACAAAAGTTGACCGAGATTTTCAAATTATCACAGAGGAAATTTAAAATAACTCACGTACTAAGGACTCTAATTTAAAAAGTGGACAACATGCAAGAAGAGACAGGTAAGATAAGCAGATAAATGGCAATTCTAAGAAACAGTAAAACAATACTAGAAATAAAAACATTGTAACTAAAAGGAAGAACAGCACCGATAGGGTCCTCAGAAAACTGGACTCATCACAGTGGAAAAAATCTAGTACCAAAGAGCTTGAAGATAAGTCAATAGAAACTTCCCAAACTAAAATGTAAAGAAAAGATAAATTAAAAAATATGATATTTCTCCTTATTTAATCTTTCTAGATTTATTGAACATTATAGATGATTCTTTTTCATGTACTCCCTTAGCTACAGAAGCAGAAGAAATACTTCTTAACTCCCTCTACAAAGTGAGCATTACCTTAATACCAAAACCAAACAAAAACATTACAAGAGAGGTCAGCTACAGGCCAATATATTCCATAAGTTTATATGCAAAATGTCCTCAAAATATATTGGCAAATCGAACCTAAAAACGTGTAAAAAATAATGTATACCTTACGTGGCATGTATACTAGGTATCCAAAGCTAGTTTAACATTCAAAAATCAATCCATGTAATCTAGCATATTAACAGACTAAACAAAAAATATGTAATTGTATAAATTAATGCAAAAATTCAGGAAAAGCATTTTATATAATGCTACACCCATCTACATTAAATTTTTTTTTCAGAAAAATAGGTATAAAGCAAGCTTAAATTCTTAAAGAATATCTACAAAAGCCTATAACTAACATACTGAATGGTGACAAGTTGGGTACTTTACCCCCAAGATCAGGTAAAAGTCAAAAATGTCCAGGTTGCCTCCTCTCATCATTCCCACTCAACATTGAACTGGAAGTCCTAGAGAGTGCAATAAGGCAAGAAAAGGAAATAAAAGATATATAGATTGGTAATACACAAATAAAATTGTGTATATTCACAGCTAGCATGACTGTCATGCAGAAATCCCAAATAATTAAAATATAAACCTCTGGAATTAATAAGTAATTATAGCAAGGGTGTAGGACACTAGGTTAATATAGAGTTTATCAGTTTTCAACATATAAGAAATTAGCAATGGGAATGTGAAATTAAGTACAGATTATATATGTAAAAAACTAAAAAAAAAATCAAACATATGAATAAAGGAGATATATTCTGTGTTTATGGATTGAAAACTCAATATTGTTTAAAAGTCCATTTTGCCATTCTGCTTTTAGATTCTATATAATTGCAATTAAAATTCCAGCACGCTATTTTGTAGATATTTATGAATTGAGTCTACAGCTTATGTGATAAAACAAAAGACCCAAAATACCTAACAATATTCAAGAAGAACAAAGTTGAAGGAACGATACAACCTGATGTCAAGACATAACCCTACAGTCATCAGGACAGCACGGTGTTGGAAAACAAACAAAAGCATAGATTGATAGAAAATAAAGGAATGCAGAAACAGAATGACATGAATACAGTTACTAATCTTTGGAAAATAATAATGGCAATTTAATAAAGAAAGGGTTGTTTTTTAAATAAACAGTACAGAAACAACTAAATGTCTATATAAAATTGTCATTATCATCATTATCCACCTAAATGTACAAAACAAACCTGCAAAATATCTAGAGAAAAACATAGGAGAAAAACCTATGTTACATTGAATTGGTGATTTTTTTAAGGTACAAATCCAAAAGAGTAATTCATAAAAGCGAAAAAATTAAGTGGGTGTATTTTAAAATTAAACATAATTTTAATTTCTTGTCTATGAAAGACACTGTGAAGAGAATCACAAGATAAGACACAGGCTGAGACAAAATGTTTCCAAAACACATTATCTGATAAAGGATTATATCTAAAAAAAGTGAACACTTAAAACAAGAATAATAAAATTAAAAAATCTTTTAAATATGTGCAAAATATATGGACCAACATAACACTAAGGAAGATATACAGATAGCAAATAAACATTTAAAAAGATATTCAACATCATTTGACATTATGAAATTAAAAATTAAAATAATAATGTCATCCAGTAGGTTTTTAGTCATATCACTACACACCTGTTTGAATATCTAAAATTCAAAACACTGATGATGCCAGTTGTTGGAGAATATCCGAACAAACAGGAACTCTCACTCATTGCTGATTGAAATGGTAAAACTACAGCTGCTTTAGTAGATAGTTTGGAAATTTTTAACAAACTAAACATAGTCTTAACATATGATGCAGCAGTCACATTTCTAGGTATTTATCCAAATTGATTTGAAACTTTGTGCCAACAAAAAGCCTATACCTGAATATTTATAGCAGCTTTATTTATAATCACAAAATACTGAAAGCAACCAAGGTGTCCTTCAATAGGTGAATGGGTAAACAAACTATGGCAAATCTATATGCTGAATATTATCTAGCAATGAAAAAGTTGAGCCATCAAGCAAAAGAAAAAACATGAGTGAGCCTTAAATGTGTATTGTTAAGGGAAAAAAGCTAATCTGAAGGGGCTTTATGTTGTATAATTCCAATTATGTGACATTCTGGAAAAGGCAGAACTAGAGCATGGTAAAGAAAAAAAGATCAGTGCCTTCCAGGAGTTTTTCAAAGAGTGTAAATGGTTAAATAGGTGAAACACAGGAGACTTTTTAGATTGTAAAACTATTTTGCATGATACTAAATGATAGATTCATGATATTATGCTCTTGTTAAAATGCATGGAACTTTATAGCACAAACAGTGAACCTTAATGTATGCAAATCTGATAAATCACTTATGACGTCAGGGGATCCCACAATGGAATGCAGAATGTAACGAAATGAATGAACTGTATTACAAATGCATGAAACAAGTTCACTGAGGAGGTTGAGGGTAAAGGTCCTAGCTCCAGTAACTTGGGAAATGAGCACTGTGGGTACGTAAGACTAAGACAAAGGAAACTGTGCATAAGCACTATACCCTGGATGATAAAGTTGTTTCCCATGGAGTTACATGTTAGCAATTCTGATACTGCTACAACTGTACATCAGAATTTAACGATAAAGTAAATAGATGGTGGGATGAAAATTTACAGATAACCAAGAGAGAGGAGGCCAGAATAATCGATATAGTAATGAATTAAAGTTGTACACACCAGTATGAACTCATTTTAGCTTAAGAAAGATACACACTACCATGGTTTGAATATGTCCCCAAAACTTCATGTGTTAAAAACTTAATTCCCAAATGTATATGTTGATTGGAGGTGAGACATTTGGAAGTTAATCAGAAATAGATAATGTCATCAGGGTGGGGACCCTATGATAGGACTGGAGTGTTTATAAAAAAATGGAAGAGAGACATGAGCTGACATGCACACTCTTGCCCTCTTGCCATGGGATTCCCTGTGCCATGTTATGACACAGCAAGAAGCCCCTCACCAGATGCTGGTGCCATGCTTTTGGACTTCCCAGTCTCCAGAACTGTACAAAATAAATCTGTTTTTTAATACATTACCTAGTCTGGCATGACCGTAGAGAACAGACTAAAGCACATGCAGTAACATATAGAAGTATTTTTATTCATATATATGGAAAACCTGGAATCAATGACATCTTAGTTGCAACAAACACACCTAGTAGCCATATCTTGGTTTTTAATATTTTCTCCAATGCAAACAACAACAACAACAAACAAACAAACAAAGCCAGAATTCTTTGGATCAGTAGATGTTTCCAGGACTAGAGAAGAAAATATATAAGATGAGCCTGGACCATCTTATGATGTCAGAAAGTAAGTATGATAATTTAAACATGTCCCCTCCAAAATTTAGGTGTTGTCATTGTGACACTATTAAAAGGTGGGACCTCTAAGAGGTGATTAGGCCATGAGGGCCACACCATTCTTAATGAGATTAAGGCACTGGTAAAATATGCTTCACTCCCCATTCAGCTAGCTTGCTCTTCAGCTGTTCTGCCATGTGAGGGCAAAACATTCCACTCTCCTGGAAAAATCCCTCACGAGATAGTCAAACCTGTCAGCACCTTGATCTTGAACTTAGCAGCCATCAGAACTATAAGGAAATACATGTCTACTATTTATAAATTACCCAGTCTATGATATTCTGTTATAGCAGCACAAATGAACTAGGACAAAACGACACAAAAATCAGAAACACACACACACAGTTATGTAGATGTGACAAGTTAACAGAGCCAAGCAACAAGCTCCCAATGGCCAAAGCTGGGACAATTTGAGGAATAAAATAATAAAGACAGATTTGATTATAAGTTAAAAGTATAGAGCAAATATCCATGAGTCCATATTGATGTAAATATATTATTGAATAAGTAAATAGGAATGAGAAACAATTCTCTTATGCAAAAAAAAAGAGAAAAAAATTCAAGCAATGTATATGTTCTACCTCCGAGGAGGTGCAGTGCAACGCCCCATCCCCTAGGTGTGAGCTGAGCATACTGGCTTCCTTTCAAGGAGTACAGCCAGAAAAAGGGGAAACTTGAGAAACACTGCCTCAGCCAGGTGATGAAGAGTGACATCAACAATTATAAGTCATTTTGATGATATATGCACTTGATATAAGGTGATAAAAATGACACTTTATCCCTGTGGTCTTCCTTTTTCAAACTCACAGCCCAATCTAATCATGAGATAAACATCAGACAAATCGCAAGTAAAGGACATTCTACAAAATACCTGGCCAATACTCTTCAAACCTATAAAGTAATCAAAAACAAGGAAAACGCAAGAAGCTGTCACAGCCCAGAAGTGCCTAAGGAAACATGGTGACTAAGTGGAATGTGGTTTGTGGCTGCAAACCTGGACCAAAAAAAAAAAAAAGACATTAAGTAAAAACTAGAGCTATCTATATAAAACATTGATTTTAGTTAATAAGAATGTATTAATACTGTTTTTCAATTGTAAAAGGCTATACTATACTAAATAAGATCTTTAATAGGAGAACTCAAGAGTGAGATTTAACAGCACTCTCTGAGCTCTCTACAGAGTCTGGGATTTTTTCTGTAGATCAAAATCTGTTGTAAGTCAAAACATTTATTTTTTTATTTTTTATTTATTTATTTTTTATTTATTTTATTTTATTTTTTTTGAGACGGAGTCTTGTTCTGTCACCCAGGCT
>NW_016812757.1:810483-840875 GCF_001698545.2 Rhinopithecus bieti
GAGATTCCCCAATTTCTGGACAGTTACATTAATATAGATTGTGATGAAATCATTCAATGTAAAGTATTTGAATTTAGAAGATGGATATTTGAGCTGGACATCATCTCAGAATGCCTGTAGCCCCCAGTGTCTTGATTTAAAATGTGGAGACTGAGTCTCCAGTAAGTCAAATGATTTGTCTAAATCCCTCCAGGAATCGAAGCATCTTAGAAAGAATCTCTTTTGTTCTCAGGCCAGATTTCCACTCCATAAACAATGTTGCCTTTTTAAATATCTTCATTTACGAGTCATGCTTCAGGAAATGTGACTAAATCAATAGCATTTAAGTTGTATCAGGTTGTTGCAAAAGAAATCGCAGTTTTAGTTATTACTTTTAATGGCAAAAAAAAAAAAATGCAATTACTTTTCACCAAACTAATACAGCATTTGATTGTCCAAGTTCTTTGCTGAAGATTGTTTTGTGTTTTCTGTAAAACATATTGAACTCCTCGGATTCAGGCTTGTGTGTGTGTGATAAGTATAAAAGTATAGCATATGCATATTCCTCCTTTAGATGTTTCAAGTACATGGAGGTGCCTGAGTGTCAGTTTGTAATCTGGAGAGTTTCCTGCAGAGACTGGCAGAGAGGAGTCCACACAGTTGGTGCTATGCATTGCCCCAAACATTTGGGGATAAAAAAGCACTAAACAATAACAATATAACTAGAGTGTAGAAAAAGAGGAAAGGGAAGAGAACCATGAGTTTCTGAAGTACGTCCAGGTTAGCAACAACAATATGTCACATCTTTTTAACAGTGAGGTAAGTAATAGGAAAGCATGAGGTTTGGAAGAAAGAAGGAAAAAGTATAGTCTGCAAATGAAAGGCTGTGAGCTCCAGAAGCATCAGCCTTAAGCACTCCAAATCAGGACCACAGAGACCCACAGGGCATTCCAGAGCCTCATAGGCAGGCCAGGAGTGTTCTGCTCACATCTCTGGGGGAATAACCTGACTTTTAAAGGAGTTACCTGCAGCTCAACTACAAATAATGAAACCGATTTAGCTCATTAAGAGAAACTCCACATGTACCATTCAAAAGAGAATCCAGTAAAAAGTCTTCCAGAGTTTCTTGCAGGCTGATTTTACCATTTCCTCCTGTCTTCAGCAGCTGATGTATTTACAAACATGTAGGAACATAAGGCAATTGATACGTCATTAAACACTGTGGAATATGCATTAGGGACATTATATATAGAGTGCTGAATACCTAACCTCAATTTCCACTGGGAATGAGGTAGGAGAGAATGGCTCCATATGGTAGGAAGGTCTTGGGACAGCAGTTAGGAAAAACTTCTGGATACCAAAACTTAAATAGGATGGGGGATTGGGAGAACTAGCGACAAAGCCAGAAATAATCATTTATATGTTATACTCTTTGTCCTAGAATGAGGATTTTACTTTACTTTATTTTATTATCTTACTTTTGGAACAGGTTCTTGCTCTGTTGCCCAGGCTGCAGTGCAGTGGTGCAATCATGGCTCACTGTAGCCTCAGCCTCTTGGGCTCAAGTGATCCTCCTGCCCCAGTCTCTTGAGCAGCTTGAACTACAGGCACATGCCACCATGCCCAGCTAATATTTTTGTAAAGACGGGGTCTCACTATGTTGCCCAGACTGGTCTCAAACTCCTGGGCCCAAATGATTCTCCTGCCTAGGCCTCCCAAAGTGCCAGGATTGCAGCTGTGAGCCATTATGCCCAGACTAGAATGAATATTTTAGAGAGAACAGATGTAGGAAAAGATTAAGTCTAGGAAGGAAAATGCATCTAAGTGGAGTCAGTTGGAAAAGGATCTGGGCTCACTGTGGGCCGGGGTGTGTGAGTATCAGACCCTCAAGCTGTCCATCTGCCATGCCGGTGAGAGCAGATGGAAGCCAATTTCAGAAAGGCCTCGATGTTTGAAGGGACCCAGGTTCTAGTAGATTTTCTTCTTTGTTTCCCTTCCACTTAATTAACTCCTTGCTTCCTTTCCTGACTTTTCTCATCCTGGAGCCATACTCCTGCATCCCTCCCCTCAAACATCTACAGTGTCAACACTCGTAATAGCAAGGCCCATCGTTTGAACTAGGGCAATGTGTCTCTTCAAGGACATCTTCCTCCTGGCTACTAGGGCACTGTTTCTGAAGCCCAGGCCACAGCAGAGCCTTAGTTCTGGATTCAGTTCTTGATTTCTGAGACTGCCTCATCAGAATTCGAACTTGTTGTCATTTATTTACCCCATACCCTAAATATTCACCCCCTCCACATTTCTTACCCAGCCCAGTGACTGAAATTTAAGACCAGTCTTAGGTCTTTTCCTCATCATGGAAGAGATTCTGCCCTTTTCACCTTGGATTTGTCACCTGCCTAACACTCCTCCTAGCTTTGGACTTCATTCTCACACCTGAGATAGTGATTGTTTAGTGTTATATACTTACCAATGTCTTATTACTACGGATGCAAATATATTCCCAATGCATCATTTCAGAACTTTCTCATGAAGATATATTTCAAAGGACTCACAATTTGTCTCCTGTAATGGTGAATAAATGTCTTATATAGACATCTACAACATTTTAAAGGAAAGACATTATTGTGCCAACCTCTTCCACATTGCTAAAGAGAATAATGCTGCGAATTCCTCTGAAGCCACGAAATGGAGGTGCCCACATAAGAAGCAGCTTGAAAAAAAAAAGCAGCTTGAAAAATTAATGCACAAAACGTTTAGTGCCAGTCCTGGTGATAATGGGTGGTGCATGGAGGAGATTCCACTACTTGCTTTCTCAGGCTGTTGCTTTCTCCTATATGTGGCTGGCACATCTTCTAATCCAGAGCGTCACGGCCCTCATGCAGGAATGTAATTGTAACTGCTGTGGAAATGCCTGCTTCTCCCTTTGCAGTGGGTTCCAGTGCATAAAAAGGTGAATTAATATAGGCTGCTAATCTATATTTTGCCCATCATCCAAAAATATTACAACTTTATTTCCTGAAATCTTAGATGATTGCTTTTATATGATGTGGGAATAGAAACTACATGGGCTTCTACTTTGCTAAATTTATTGAAACTTAAAATTCCTTCATAATATGACTGCCTCAAACTTATCAGATTAGATAATTCACTTTTCCCTAGAGAGCTCTTCATTTCTTGATTTAGTGGAAACCACATGCTTTTACCTACAGGTGTACTTTCTATTGCCTTTAGTAAACATAGGTGAATGTCTTTGTACCACATGAGAGGTAAGGCTAACACCAGGTGGAGTTAAATAAGTTTTTACTGTATAAGTATATCATATTCTACTTAACTAAAGGTTACCTTATGAATTCGACATAACTAAAGATTACCTTATCAATCATCCAATGCCACAGTTCTGCCTCTGGGTTTAAGAAAGAAACTCTAACAACGTAGACATCACTTTCAGTATTTTAAAGAGCCTAATAAAAAATTAGACATTCATCATTGAAGTCACAGAAAATGACTCAACAATCAATTTATTTCTTTTCTTTCTTTCTACCCTTTCATTTCTTCCATTTTCCTCCCTTCCTTTTTCCCTTTCTCCCTTCCTTCTTTCCTTTTTCCTTTCTTACTCTTTTCTTTTCTCTTCTCTTTTCTTTCTTTCTCTTCCTTCCTTCCTCTTTTCCTTTCCTTTCCATTTTTTCTTTCTTCCCACCCTTCCCCCCCTTCCTTCCCTCTCATCCTTTTTTCTCTGCCTCCTTTCCTGTCTTCCTCCCTCCCTTCCTTCCTTCTTTCCTTCCTTTCTTCCTCCCTTCTCTCCTTCCTCTCTTTAATTTCTTCCTTCCTCCCTTCATTCCTTCCTTCTCTTTCATTTCTTCCCTCCCTCCCTTGCTCCCTGTACCCCTTCCTCCCTTTCTGTCTTTCCCTCCTTCTTCCACTCACTTTGTCTGTCTCACTCAATGTGGTGACGTGTTCTCCCTGTGCTTCGTCACTGAGTTGCCTCTCCCATCTCCGGCACGCACTGATAAGGAAAGTCCAGCTTAGCAACACTGCAGTGCTCCTCTCAGTTTCCTCAGATACTTCTTGCTTGATTCCCTTCTGCTGTTTCATTGATTAGACTTCAGAATCTTAGACGTTCTCTTCCAGGCCATAGCATTTGGTGTCCGGGATGAATCCCTTAGTAATGACTCAAGAGTCAACCTTGCCCTTTTATCTTTTCTTGGTTGAGCTACACCCGTGATTTCTGAACATCTAACCTCCCTGTCAGCACAGCCCCATGGCTGGTAGCTTTGTATTTTATATGCCAACCAGAAGCTCTGACTAGCAGCTCTCTGTTGATACATAATTGAATGAAAACCTGTACTTAAGTTTATAGAATACAATACAATCGAATTGTAGTTTGCTTTTGTTTTCGTTTTTTCCAAGCGTGAGCTCCATGTGAAGCAAAAAAGGAATATTTTTCCTTGAATAAACATGCAACACAGATCCATTACAATTATTTCTCTTTAAACATCCAAAGTCCAAAAGATTTAATGACTGGATGGAGCCTCCGTTCCTGTGAGCAGCAAAGTTATAGTTCTGGGACACAGAAACTAAAATGCCAGCTTTCAAGTCAAGCCTCGCATACCAAACGTTATTCCAGAAGTCCAGAAGAATCGAAATGAAAGTTTAAAAAAATAGTCAGTGAAGAATCACTTTATAAGCCAGTTTACTAAATCAATCACTGTGGAGAATAGAAATTCTGGGTCACCTGTCTGACTCAGTGACAAGTAGTAGGTATGAGGTCTGGTGACTTTTCTGAAATAAAACATTTGACAACAGAAAACTGAAAAAAGGTGTGACATATTTAACCCTTCCATATTTTTTCTCCCTGCCCAGAGAAGGGGCTTGTGATCCTTTCCTAGGCCACGGTTCTTGAAGGTTGCATTGGTACAGGAAGTAGATGAAGCAGGCATCTGGTTCTAAGGACTCAGTAGAGCACTGCAGTCAGGGTTGTTATAAGCTGTGAATGTGCAGCCAAGACAGAAGAACGGCCACTCCTCAAAAAGTTAGGGGCAAATAGGTAAGTCAGAAATCAAGCAGCAAAGTGGACAAGCCTGGCTTCCGAATGAAACACGTAGCTAGAATAGAAGGGGGTGATACAACAGAAGAGAAGATTAGAGAGAAGAAACAACTCACCAAGCTATGCTGATGCTGAACAAGTGCCAATCATGAGCCAATGTTACTGAATCCTCATAACTGTCTTATCTCATTGAACAAATGAAGAAATTAAGGCTTTTAGAGGATAGGGAATTATGGGGATCACATCGCTAATACGAGGAAGAGAGGGCACATCTCAGGAGAGTCATGAAGATTAATGGAAACCAAAGAGGCAAATATGGAACAAGAAAGGTATCTTGGACCTGAAGTATCTTCTCTCTTTGTAAGAAAAGTTCTAAATTTTCTAGGGTCTAATTAAAAGATTAGTGTATTAGTCCGTTTTCACGTTGCTGATAAAGACACACCTGAGAGTGAGTAATTTATAAAGAAAAAGAGATTTAATGGACTCACAGTTCCACATGGCTGGGGAGGCTTCACAATCATGTCGGAAGGTGAAAGGCACATCTTACATGGCAGCATGTGAGGAAAGAATGAGAGCCAAGTGAAAGGGGAAACTCCTTATAAAACCATCAGATCTTGTGAGACTTACTCACTACCACGAGAACAGTGTAGGGGAAACCGCCCCCATGATCCAATTATCTCCCACCAGGTCCCTCCCACAACACATGGGAATTATGGGAGCTACAATTTAAGATGAGATCTGGGTGGGGACACAGCCACACCATATCAATTTGGAACAAACTGTAGCAAAAGAGAGCGAGTGAGACAGGAATGTCTGTTGATTCTAGCCCTTGTACTTAACTGAAGGAGACAACACCATGTAACCACCGCTTATTACCATAGTAGAAATAGCTTCCAGGTGGGTGAGGCTGTGCACTGAGCCTGCACACTTCAAACTTATTTCTCACTTTAAAGTCTACATTTTAAAGTCCTTTATAGTACTAACGTAACTCATACATCTCCAAGTTAAACAGAAAATTAGTCTAGAATTGAATGTAGGTGGTTACTGCAGGATATTAGCACTTATGTTACTGACCAGTACCGCTCTCTGTACTTTTCTTATTTCTCATGTTACAGAGGAGAAAACTGAAGCAATAGAGAATGAGTACTGAACCAGCATTAAGCCATCTTGAAATCAGAAGGAACTGGGATTTAAACTGGAGTCTGTCTTACTCTACATCCTATGTTATTTTCATTGTATCTTATAAGTGTCCATCAAAAAATTCCTGTGAATTATTCTCTTATGCCATTCCCACATACAAAATTCTCCAAACTCAAGTCAAACAGCTGAGACAGACCAACATAGTTAATGTTAAGAGTTTGTGTGTGTGTGTGTGTGCAACAGTTTTCTCAGAATTGTCATTATTTTTCAAAAGTCATTCTGTATTCATGCTTTACTGTCTGTTTCTTTGAACTTTAAAAACAACCAAAAATCTATGGCACTCTCATAGTTGTGTGCTTATTTTTTGCATCAAATTCAATGCTTCTAAACTCCCCTGGCTATTATTTTAGACATGGATATTTCATCAGGAATATTAGAAGAGCAATTGAGGGAACAATGAAATCTCATCTTGCCATACGTTTTGCCCCAATCTATTTTTCACGGCTTTGTGATTGTTATATTTTCCATAAAATTGATCCTCATGTAGACTGTTATGGTGAATTTCACAGCAGTGAATACAATTATCCCCAAATGGAGAAAGTGTAGTACTTGTCTACCTCACTGCAGAGAGTGTGATCTTAGCATGTAAACAGTTATTGTGAGGGGATCATACAAGATTTCAGCTTGATCAGGGAGTGTGGAGTTGACACATGTTGAAGGCGAGAATTATATTGAGTATTCTTAATTAACAGTTGTGTTTGATCAGGGATTTAGAAGTTAGCACCTGTGAGAAAGTGAGAATTGAATTCAGAATGGCCGACCTAAGCGGAACAGCTGCCTTGTTGTTGGTGGAGATTAAGACATTTGCTAGGAGATGTGCAGGAAAGTCAAGGTGAGTGATGTACATTGGAGGCACATGGTGATGCGTTTCTGTTTTTAGGGGGAAAAGAATCACTCATTGAATAATGTATTATTTCTACTTTGTATGCCTCCAGAATCTGACCACTTACGACTTAGATATCCAATTTTGTCTTAAATTTAAGAATTATGTATCTACAGGTAAGGCAGCATAGCTCACTAGAAGGGAATTGTGTTTGAAGTTGGATAGTGCAGGTTGTATCTGGCTTCAGTGATTTTTTTTTTTTTTTTTTTTTGAGACAGAGTTTCGCTCTTGTCATCCAGGCTGGAGTACAGTGGCGCCATCTTGGCTCACTGCAACCTCCAACTCCTGGGTTCAAGTGATTCTTCTGCCTCAGCCTCCCAAGTAGCTGGGATTGCAGGTACCCACTACCATACCCAGCTAATTTTTTTGTACTTTTAGTAGAGACAGGGTTTCACCGTGTTGGCCAGGCTGGTCACAAACTCCAGACCTCAGGTGATCTGCCCACCTCAGCCTCCCAAAGTGCTGGGATTACAGGCGTCAGCCACCATGCCCAGCCCATCGATTTTTGTTGTGTAAACTTGGGCATGGATTTTCCTCTCTAAAGCTCAATTTCTCCAACAGTATAATGAAAGTTATGATTNCCTCCAACTCCTGGGTTCAAGTGATTCTTCTGCCTCAGCCTCCCAAGTAGCTGGGATTGCAGGTACCCACTACCATACCCAGCTAATTTTTTTGTACTTTTAGTAGAGACAGGGTTTCACCGTGTTGGCCAGGCTGGTCACAAACTCCAGACCTCAGGTGATCTGCCCACCTCAGCCTCCCAAAGTGCTGGGATTACAGGCGTCAGCCACCATGCCCAGCCCATCGATTTTTGTTGTGTAAACTTGGGCATGGATTTTCCTCTCTAAAGCTCAATTTCTCCAACAGTATAATGAAAGTTATGATTCCTATCTAGCAAAAGTGATGAAAAGAGTTAATCTAATCCAAGTGTAACACAGTTAGCAATAGTATCTAATACACAAGACAAACATTAAATGAGTGTCCTCTTCTAAGACATAACACCTTCTCCTCCAGGTAAACTAAGCTTCTCCTTAGTCCCTAAATATATATCTTGTTCACGTGACTTCTGTGCTTCATCTGGGATACTGTTTTCACTTGGATTATTTTACTTTCCTTTTCCTTTTGTTCACTTATTTCCCTGTTTGGGATGTATTTATAGCAACAACAGAAATCCCTGTTTTAATCTCAATCTCAGATTTAACTGGGTACCCGGTATCTTTCTTTGCTAAATCTGGCACACCTACTCTAGGAGGTGTTATCTTTTTAAACTTTAGGATTTGGGCCCAGTGGTCTATGTGTCAGTCACTAGACAAGTACCTAACACTCAATAAGTACTTATCGATTAGAAAGGAGAAAACTTATAACACGTATCTTGCTTAGTTGTGTTCAGACTTGCTTTATTAAATACATTTCATTTATTTGTTAGAACTAGATTCTAAGTCTATGGACACAGAGTCCTTAGTTTATTACAGTCATTATGGCATGTCAGTAAGAGTTAAAGTTCTTGGATTTCACAATTATGTGTGAAATTTCCCAGAAGAGGATAAGCTTAACACAATAGCTTTACTCAATGGTAGACTTTCAATATGGCTAAATCTTAACCTAAAAGAGTAATTGTCCTTTACATTGCAGCCAAAACGACCCTAATTAATGACTTTGCTAACAACGGTTTTTGCTTATAAGCACTTTCAGTTACTTTGTTAAGTTAGGCATAAATACCCATACAATACAAAATATATTGTTAGAAATAATCTTTTTAATTTCTCAAGCTTACTTTCTTTGTATTTATTTAGCTATCCATTTACCTGTTCAGTTACTTATAGTTAGATAGGAAGCAAGTCAAAATACATTTATTGAGCATCTATTCTGTGCCGGGTACTTTGATGGAGAGGAATACAAGGAGACGACTGAGCCTACAGAACTTGGGCCCTGAGGCCACTGAAGCTGTTTTAAGAAGAGAAAAATTAAGAAACAAACCAAATGAAGGAATATATAGAGTGCTGTGTGTGTGTGTGTATGTGTGTGCGTGTGTGTCTGTGTGTGTGTGTACACATGCTTTTAGATAAGTACTTTAAAGGGAAGAAATTCAAGGAAAAATGTTGGCTCAGCCCTCTGAACCCTATAGACTTAAAAAGATTCACCTAAGGAGGCACGCATTTTCTCAGAAAAGAGAAAGTTAAATTTGTATAAAACTATGACTGAATCATACATTTACTCTATTCTGCCTTATATTATCATTACTTGGGTCTCCACATTGAGTGGCCAAGAACCAAGTTGGGTCATGCATATGAAAGTATTTCTACTCTCTTTTATTGTCTAAGCTTGTAAAGGTTTACAAAGGTTAGAGAGCAGCTTTAATAATGATACCCAATCTGAATCCCTCAGCTGCTTCTTAGTCTCATTCTCATAAGAATAAGCAGTGGTGGAAATTATTCCACAAATGCAAACACACACAGATGACCACAGCTCACTCCAGATTATTTTCTTGCTCAGGATCCAAGGCCAATGACTATGTAAATCTGAAAACAAAAAGGACACATCAGTCCATTAAATATTAACATGACATTGCTTTTGAATTTGAAAATGTGTAATTTTTTTTGAAATAAAAGAATGAGATAATCTTGAGATGTTTAATTTCTGGGATGTGGTAAATTTGTAACTGTTTACCAAATAATATCCACAAACCCATCAAACAATATGTTTCCTTATATTAAGGTGAAGATTAATCAAATGCAATGTAACTCTGGCACTCAATAACTTCAAATTACCATTAATTTTGGAAATACTTGTAAGTTACTTAATAGTTAACATTAATAAATATAGCAACATTTTAAAATATCAAGAAAAATACATAACAGACCCAATAAATTAAAACTTCATAAATTGCATGTCTTTTCTCGATTTCTTTTCAAGAAATTAATGGAATTATAAACTGTCCACAAACAGTTTTGAGGCCAAGATCAAGGTGACTAGCATCCAGATGGTAATAGTGATATGTGGATATTCTTTGACTTTAACTGTATGATTTAAGTACAATAATGGGGTCTATATGGATTACATAGAAAACCAAATCTTAAGGAAGCAAACAGCATGAAAAAAGAAAGCACAGTGGTACCTGTCCAAATACTGAAGCCAAGGGAAGAGAGAGAAATCCAAGGAAAGAAGACATGTAAAGTCATGGGATACTGAGATGAATTCTGTGCTGAAATGAGGATATGGAGTCTCTTTATGCTATCATGGGCTAGCTTAAAGGGAGATAACACTGTAGGCAAATGCTCAATCTCTGCTCTCAGGTCAAAGATCCTCTGGGGAGACAGAAAATCAAAAACGATCACTCCATGGGACCTGTGTGAAGGTAGTGGTGAGTGCGGGGCCCCACATACAGTGGAACCCTAGAAAGAAGGATGGGTAAGGGACAAAAGTCAGTGAAGGAGACAAAAATGAGTTTCAGGATTAGGGAATTCAGGTGATACATGTATTTTTTATTTGTTTGTTATTTGTTTTGTCACATGAAGACATTTTTGGTAGAACCAAGCTTGATGTTTCAAGTCTGAAAATACTGAACACTCAGTGGTCCAGTTATCTTCTTCCACAGAGAAAACAGAATTAATTTTCCTTTCCATACCAAAGTCTACCAGATTTGTACTTACTGAGGGGAGAGAGTTGTTCTCGTTCACACCACATGCGCAGCACCTATAATAGAGACCTATCATTGTAAGTACTTACTCAGTGCCTGTTGTTGAATAGATGAAGCCCTCAAAGAGGAGCCATTCTAGGTGTGGCTGACTCAAGGTTCTCTTCCCTGCCTCATTCAGCCCCAACTGCCAGAGGCCAGTACACTGTGAAGACAGCACAGATGTTGAGGAGGGCCCCTGCCTGTTGTCAATCCAGTTAGTTGGCTTAATCTTCACCCCAATAGTCTATAAAAGATAAAACACTGCCTTCTCATTTCTGTAAGTTCCTATATCTTCTTATTGAGAAACAGAAGCTCAGTGAAAAGTCCTTCCCATTAGCTGGTTTTCACAATGCACACACACTTAGCACATACACACATACATGCATGCGTGCATATATGCATGCATACGTACATCCACCCAACAAATCCCTGTGTATCAGACACCAGCTGATTTGTCTGGGGCTGGGTATGGAGTATGCGGAAGGTGACAGGCTGGGAGGGATTCCCATGTGTTGGGCAGGGTACCAGCATCTCCTTAGCTCTTCCTGCCCCCACCTCACATTCTTAGACTTTGTTTTTCCCTCTCCTTATTCTAACAGTAACATCTCTGATTTTTAATTCATCTCCTCGGTTCTTTCCTCACTCAGTTCCCTCAATTTTTTTTTTTATTTCTATTACAAAGCAAATCCTTATAGGCTATAGTGTATTTTCCTTTGTGTCGAGTATTTCAAACATGTCTAATTGTTCCCAGGTCATCTTTTGCAGTTTTTTAGTGTTACTAATAAGACATAATTACTCAGGCAGTTCTTTTGTCTATAATAAATTCTACTAGGTTCCATTTTAGCTATTATTCACTTTATTTTGTGTTGAACACCTCTGACAATGATACAGACTGTATGTTTTCTAGAAGACTGATGATAGTCATTTACTTTTGACGCAGAATGCAGAGGTCATCAGGATGGCAACCGTGTAGAATGTGAGCACTTGTTGGTGTCAAAGGCAGGATCCTAACGCCCTGTGCCTTCTGGCACCGCCCCACTCACCCACACCGGGCATTTTCACTCCGACGTGTGGGTCCTATCAGCCTGAAAGTCCCAAAGTTAGGTTTTCACTTTCTTATAAAATGACATCTTCAGGACTTAAATCATCAAAATACGTTCATTCCTCCTGAAAATAATGTTTCCATGCAGTTACCATGAACTAATACTATAATAAAGAACGCTCTTTGATATTGATTCTTAAAAAAAAGAGGCCAATGACAAAATAACTGCAGTTACTGAATAATGATTTTAAAAATAAAAAAAAATCTGTAGTGATACCAATAAAATTTCTATCTAACATACTTAATATAAATCCTTTTGCCAAGAGAATGCTTATGTCATCCTTTGAGAGGGGGAAAATTCACAACCTTTTCCACAAAGTAAATACTTTCTACATTTCAGCCACACTATCAGGAAGTATTTTGTTATGAAGTAGAAAATGAGGCTGTTTAAATAAAATGAACTGATGTCGTTCAGGAGTAACTCCAGAAAAAACTGTGAGGCATTATTTCGAGTGGATGATAAATCTTTTTTGATTCCATCACTCTGCTGACATCTTGTCTGTCTGTTACTGTCAAGAAGTTTGACTTATTTTCTAACCACACCATATCAAATATCCTATTCTTACCTTTCTGAGCATTTACTCAATCTGAAGTCTTTCCAGATTCTGCTCGAGTGTATCCCAGCAAGACTAGTGTCTCTTCTCCCTTGAGGAAAATGGGTGAATGCCACTGGTTTGCTGGTAAATGTTTGAGTACCAGCTATCCGAAAGAAAGAAAAGAAGAGTCGTAATTTGTGGTCTTGGTCAATTCCTGAGGTGTAACTATTTCCACCCTTGATGACTTAAAGCCACCAGTTTGACTGAGCTTAGAGTTGGGAAGAAACGAATGCATCACGAGCTGGAAGAGCTGGCTCCAGCCACACGCTGAGGGTTGTGGACTTTCCTATTATTTGGGGAATTTATGAGATGAGAAGCTCCAACAGAGGAGTAGGGAGCTTCCCCTAGATGTCTGGATGAGAATGGAAGAGAGGAGAGGTGTTTTGATAGAATCATTTGTTAGTTCAGGACTCTGATGAGTGTTCCAGGACAAGTTTGCAGCTTGGATTGGTCGTATGTATGGGAATAAGCAATCAGTGCAATGAGCAGGTGAAGTCAATTCTGAAGCTACACGTATGTTTCTCGGTTATTTTCAAACTTTCATCCTAAGAATCACATACAGCCTTTTCCAAAAATGCAGATCTCTTAGTTTCTACCCAAGTTGAATCAGTCCTTCTAGAGAGAGCCCTGAGAAATTATATTACAGTAATTGTCATCACTGTAATTCTACTGATTAGGCAAGATTAGGAAACAGAGAAATTAAAGCCTTGCCTTGGGGTGTAATTATCCAAGGGAAAGAAGCAGAATGGTGGTTTCTAATCCTAACTGTG
Organism: Rhinopithecus bieti; assembly: GCF_001698545.2. Taxonomy (NCBI): domain Eukaryota; kingdom Metazoa; phylum Chordata; class Mammalia; order Primates; family Cercopithecidae; genus Rhinopithecus; species Rhinopithecus bieti. Next base: position 823,737 of record NW_016812757.1, read on the forward strand.
CAACAAAATTACCCAGGGAACTTTAAAACTTCTGCTGCTTCCCAGCCACTCCAGAGATTAGGATTTAATTTGTCTGGGGTTGCTGGGAAGGCTGGACATCTGTAGATTTAAAGAGCGCCCAGGTGCTTCTGATATGCAGCCAGGCTGGGAAGCGCTGATGTGGTCCTCCTGAGAAGGGGATTGACAACAGCACTCGAGGGAAATCAACAGTTTAAGCTGAAGCATGTTATGTCACAACTGCGGCTTATATGTTTATAAGTTTATCTTTCTCAGCAAACTGTGTCCTCCCGGAGACAAGGGCTCACGTCTGCTTTCCTTCTGTGCCCTCAGCACTTAACCAGCAGTGGGCATATGGTAATCCTACAGTAAATGTTGAGTGAGTGAATGTCCTAATTGGCTTACCTCATTAATAACTTGGTGATAATGTGTTGATTAATGCATTATCTTGTCCTGAGTAACATATTTGTGTTTCTATGGGACCATCTGCAATGACTTAACCCAGAGAAATACCTCCCCTGCTGCGGTAGGCAGGTGGGGGAGGTATTTTTTATTAATCCTTTCTCTTTCGTACAAAGTGTATTATGTGGGCAGCTTGTTTTTATCAAAGACAGTCTAGTGTCCTCGTGTATTTTATTTTTTAACTGTGCCTTGAATATCAACTTACCAGCTGGAAGGTACAGGGCAGGGCTTTGGAATAATTATTTTAAAAGAGATATAAAGTGGATAGTATTTCTATATTTACAAGCAGTTAAAGACATGCAGTGCTGGATAAGGTAAAAACTTCTCAAATGTGAAAAAAATGACATTTTCCTCATACGCACAAAATATTCCAGAATGACAAACATTAATTTATTCCAAAAGCATATTTTTCATTCTCAGTCCACAGCTTGTTTGGAGAATGAGTACAGCAAATATTCACGTGTGCTCCCAGCACCTGTGGTCTACTTGGTAAATAATGTGTATCTCAGTCTTCGCACTCATGACTAATGCTGAAGGAATCCGTGCCTGTGTTCTCTCTGTACGCTTCCCCCATGTGTCTTACCTTTTCCTAGTTTGTTCTCTTGATTTTCTCAATGACAATTAAAATGGAATTCAATGAGAGAAAAGGGCTTCTTGCTTACTGACATTGGTTCTGCTTTGATGACTTTAAAGTGAACAATCACCCGCTGTCCTCTGCGCTGGGAAGCCTGCATGTCCTGAGACCCGGGGAGGGAAGGGAACTTCTGTGTCTCTCCCCGCAGCCTCCTCCACTGGGGTGTGATGGAGTAAGGCCAGCTGGAGACGAGCGGTGTGGTTTGTATCTGTCATAGAGACCTTTCTGCATGTCTCCCAGATCTGGGCCATCCACCAGTGGCAACCTTGCACCCCAGGGCACATTTGGCAATATATGAGACATTTTGGGTTGCCATAACTTGGGGAAGGGGTTGGTGAGAAGGTGGTACTGGCATCCAGTGGTAAAAGTTAGAGATACTGAGAAGTATCCAACAATACACAGGGCAAACCCTAAAACAAATAGTCATTCATCCCCAGATGCCCACAGTGCCCAGATTGGGGAACTCTGACCAAGGACTACATTCATATCCATACCTGTCTATCTCCAGGTGACTTCTGATGAGAAAGGACATTGCCCTCAACAATATATGTGGTTACTTGTCCACATTTCCATTTGCTGAACTCTAGTCAATTCCTAGAGGACAGGAGCAGCACTATGCCGTCTCTGTACCCCCCAATAACCTAGCACAAACCCTCAGGCATAGATGCACAAGGAATATTTTCTGAAATGAAGTCAGCCAGCAGACACTCTCTGTCCTGAGCCCTCCCTCGCTGGCTCTTCCATGATATGTAAAACAGTTTGTTTTGTGTTGCACCTTGAAGGCCTCTGTAAAAGTGGGAATGATACCTTGGAGGCAAAACACCGGAATTACCCTCCATCTCAGCGTCTGTGCCACAAGGCCACTGTGAGGCCCTCGTGAGTTCATGGGGCCATCTTTTCAGAAAGCTTGCTGCTCTTAATTAGCGTTAGCTACTGTTACTACTACTACTGCTACTGTTATTATTAATATTACTACTACCACCACTACTATCACTATTATCACTATTACTACTATCACTGCTACCACCACTACTGCTACTGCCACTACTACTACTACCACTACTATTCCTATTACTACTACCAACACCACTACTACTGCCACTACTACTATTAATACTACTACAACCACCACTACTACTAATACCACCACCACTACTACCACTGTTACTACTTCTACAACCACTACTACTACTCTAATTACTACTATCAGCACTACCACTATTACTACCACTACAGCCACTACTACTACTCTTATTACTACTATCAGCACTACTACTACTATTACTAACACCACCACGGCTACCACTATTACTACACTGCAGCCATTACTACTATTACTCCTATCAGCACTACTACTATTACTACCACCACCACTACTACTATTAGTAGTACTGCTACTGCCACCACCAGTATCACTACCACTACTGCCACTACTACCACTATTATTATTACCACTACCACCACTACTACTACCATTACTACTACTATCGCTACTATCACCACTACTATTACTACTAACACTAATATCGCCACTACTACCACTATTAATACTACCATCACTACTATTACTATTACTACTGCCACTATTACTATTACTACTACTACCACTACTACTACTATTACTACTGCCACTACTACCATTATTGCTACGACTACCACTCCTACTACTACTATTGCTACCATGACTACTACTATTACTACTACTGCCTCCTCCTCTTACTACTACTACTATTACTATTTAATCATAATTCATATAATGGGGAAAAGGATGTTTAACTCATTGGTTTATGCCAAAAAGGAAATCTCATTTTTTCCTTTATTTTTTCCCAATATTTTCCCAACCATTCTCCATCCCTGTCCTTGGTAACCACCTTTCTACTCTCTACTCTAAGTCCCACTTTTAAATATATTCCACATACAAGTGAGATCATGCAGTATTTGTCTAGCTGTACTAGGCTTATTACACCTCCATAATGTCTTCCAGGTTCATCCGTGTTGATGCAAATGGCAGTTTTTCCCATCTTCTGAAGGCTGAGTAGTGTTCTATTGTGGCATATGCCACATTTATTGATAAATCCATTCATTTGTTGATAGACACTCGGGTTGATTCCGTATCTTGATATTGTAACTAGTGCTACATTGAACATGGGAGTGCAGGTCTCTCTTTGACATACTGATTGCCTTTGGATATATATCCCCAGTAGTGGGATTGCTGGATCATGAAATCTGATTTCTAATGCAATAGTTCTAAAACGGGGTGTGATTTTGCCTGTCTCCTTAGGAAAATGTAGTAATATCTGGAGATTTTTGGTTTTCTTTTTGATTGTCAATAATGGTGGTTGCTACTGGCACCTATTGGGTAGAGGCCAGAGGTGCTGACTGGTACCCTACAACACACAGGACAGCCCCCAACAGAGAATTATCCAGCCCCGAATGTCCCTGGTGTTAAGGCTGAGAATCATGGAAGTAGGCCAATGCGTGGCCCATTGCTGGGGAGCGACGGGCAGCTCTGCCCTCGTCTGCTAACACTGGCCTGTCACAACCATCTCACACCTGGAGCACAACTCTGCCTCCTGCCTTGAGCTCACTTTCAGGAAACAAGGCAATGAAAATCGATCTGATGTCATCAGGCTGCTTTCACGGAAAGGCTCTTGCCACCTGGGACTTCTTACCTTGTCTCTGTTTTCCTCCTCCGGAGACCAGCTGGGCCCTGGGAGCTGGCCACGTTGGCGCCAGGAGCCTGCTGGGCCCAAGCCCCTGAAGCCAGCTGGGGCACATGGCTGCCTGTATGTCAGCTGTCTAGGAAATCCTGTGATTCGGTCACACGGGGGCTAGGAGCGGAGCACCCAGGCCCTACCCTCGCCCCTCACTCCTCACAGGGTGCTGAGGGCTGCCTCGAAGGAGAAATGAAATAAAATAAATGAGTAACAATAAATAAATCCCAAATCTGTCATCATGGGGCATCAGATGTGCCTCCTTCGAGACACCTCCCAGGGTAGGACCCCTTGCTATGGTGAACCCTCCCGGGGAGCAGGGGAGCATGCTGAGGAGCTTCAGGGGAGGCTGGCATCACCCGTCAGCCTCCAGAAACCTCCCTCCTGAGCTTCGAAGGAGATCTCGCCCTCAGAGGAAATGCAGGAGGGTGTCCTTCCCCTTTATAGATGAGGATATTAGCAACAAGAGCTAACGCTCACCACATGCCGGGTCCAGCTCTAGAAAGTGTTGTCTGTGGGAACTGATTTCACTCTCATTACTGACCCTAAAGGACTGTAAGGTGTGGTCAACACTCCACAAACGCCTGGGACGAATTGGATTCTTGAGTTGGTTTCTCTTGACAGTTACCTGGGATTAAGGCCAATTGAGACATTTGGGGGAAATGTGCGAGGATGAGGTTCTAAATCAAGACTCCTTTTAGAACCCAGCTGACAAATACCATTCTCAGGGTAAATCTGGGCTCCAGACTTTTATGCATGTCACTTTATACACAGCCTGGTCTAAGCACTGGCTTATTGTGACCATTTGGGTGATATCAGGTGAAATTAGTGAAAAGTCAAAAATACAGAATTTTTAGACGAATAGGCACTTTCTTTCAAAGGTTGTTAAAGAAGCTGATTTTGCACTGCTTTTGCTAACTTTGATGAGGTGAGAGCACTGTAATTAGCCCAGCAAAATAAACACTCACGTTATTTCATGTATATATACTTTTTAAATCTTTGAAGATAATTTTATAGAGAAGACAAATAATTTCTCCTATTTATTTATTTTGAGATGTCACTTTCCCAATTTGTGAAATCTAAATTTGTGAGAGTTAGAAAGAAAGCCAACTACCTAAGTTAGGCCTCCAAACCACTGTGCGTCCCTTTCAGGGCTCTGTCCATCTCTTTCTTGTTCCTCGGTTGAGAACACGAACTTCAGGACTTGCCTCACATTAGGGCCTGTTCTTTGTTTCCCAGAAAGAAGAGGCTCTCAACACAGAGTCCCATGTACACCAGGCTGTCAACAAACACGAATTGAATGAAGGAGTGGATGGTTGGGTGGAAATGATTTAAGAAATCCTAACTAGGGAATTTCACTGTAAACTAACGAAATTCAATTTATATGAAGTCTATGAATTGTCCATTTTTGTGTCTGCATATTCAATGCCGTAGCTAATTTCCTGGTAAACAGTAGAAATTCAGTAAGTGTTCATGTTGAAAGAATGAAATTTGGAGCTGGGCATGGTGGCTCACGCCTGTAATCCCAGCACTTTCGGAGGCCGAGGCCAGGGAATCACGAGGTCAAGAGATTGAGACCATCATGGCTAACATGGTGAAACCCTGTCTCCACTAAAATTTCAAAAAACTAGCCAGGCGACGTGGCGGGCGCCTGTAGTCCCAGCTACTCGGGAGGCTGAGGCAGGAGAATGGCATGAACCCGGGAGGTGGAGCTTGCAGTGAGCCGAGATCGCACCACTGTACTCAGCCTGGGCGACTAAGCAAGACTCCGTCTCAAAAAAAAAAAAAAAAAAAGGCCAGGTGCGGTGACTCACATCTGTAATGCCAGCACTTTGGGAGGCCAAGGCGGGTGGATCATGAGGTCAGGAGTTCAAGACCAGCCTGACCAATATGGTTAAACCCTGTGTCTATTAAAAATACAAAAATTAGCCAGGTGCAGTGGCAGGTGCCTGTAATCTCAGCTACATGGGAGGCTGAGGCAGGATAATCGCTTGAAGAGGTTGCAGTGAGCCGAGATCATGCCATTGCACTCAAGCCTGGGTCCTGGGTGACAGAGTAAGACTCTGTCTCAAAAAAAAAAAAGAAAAGAAAGAAATTCGAGTGTTCTTGCATCCTCAAATAAATCTAGTAAAATAGAAATAAGATTAAGTCATGAGCACAATTATGAAAAGGCAGTCATTCTAATAATAGTGTCTTGACAAGTAGATGCTACATGTAGTGTAATATTTTGATTTAAAAGTTCCTCTCAACATTTCTGAAGTGAGATAATGTACAACGATCCATGTTTTAGCTACCTTGATAAGTTTAGTGCATCCAGGGCTCCTTTCTTACTGGTTAACAGCCGAGTTTCAAATGCTAAGAAATTCTTGATTTTCTAACACAAATATTCAGTATAATTGCTGGTTGTTTGGGAGAAGAAAATTTAGAATTCAGAAAGAAATAGAGAATGAAATGTTCTAATCAATCGAAAAGGATTCTATAGACTTCGACGTTGTCTGGTTTACAAAGCAGTCTGCTAATCTCTCACGTGAAATGAATCCTAAGTTGTAGCATTAAAATAGTGATACTTAGATATAAAATTAGAAATGCAATTACAGTCAGGAGGCTTAAAAGAATCATAGAACCCATGTAGGATGACAGCACAATTGGGTGTGGGGAATGAAGTGTGCCAAATCCATCCATTTTGGTGCTAAAGCAGCAGCAGGAAGGAGCGCAGGGAAAGTGCTCAGAGGACAAATTAAGCTTCTAGCAACTGCAGCCGGATTGCATCAGTTAGCATCAATTAGGCTGACAGGCACAGGACCGAGGCCACTGAGAAGGCTGCTGCAGTAATGAGAGGAGGACATTTTGCGCACCTGCAAAAGATGAAGTCTGTGAACTTGAGTTCATCACCGTAAGAGAAGATGGTGTGAGGGATGAGAGAAGATGAAAAGCATCCTAGGCTTCTGGAAAATCTGGAGTCCAGGGCCTGGTGTCCGGTGTGAGGCCACTGTGCAATCTTGCCTCTCCGTGCTCGCATCTGTAAATCAGGACATAGAGGTATATCATCACTTAGGGTACGGCTGTCTTCTTATAAACCAGTCTGAGTCTGTGGTACCACATTAAAATCACATATTGCAGAAACCAGGGCAGCCACTAGCACCTGTGACATAGTGTGTGAATATAGCGATGGATGGTTTATTTTCTATACCTGCCCTTGTGCATTGCTGGAGGACAGGGTCACTATCTTCTTGATATTAATAGTGACAAAACTGACAACACAACAAATTTTCTGAACAGTAATCTACTATCTACTGCACATTCAAAATCAGAGAAACTCCTCATGAATTATATCATTGAACCTTTACTTGTGCTTTATGAAAGTGCACAAGTAGGTTAACAGTAGGAGAATTCACAGGTCACTTCCTTACCCGAGTTCTATGCTTTGTCTTCTCATTAACTCCTGTTGACCTGGACGCAGAAAGTCAAGATTGTATGTTTTTTCTAGAGTTAAAATGTTTGCCAGTTATATAATTTACAAAATGTAGCTTAGAAAGGTAAATAACTACCCCTCAGTCATATAACTAAAACGGGATAGATTTATATTTTAAATACTTTTCTCATCTGTTTCCAAACCCCACACTCTTTTCACGTCTCTACTGTTTAATAAATGATCATGTAATAGAAAATACGGGAGTGTATGAAAAGGGAACTAAAGAAGAGGACATTTGAAGAAAGAAAATTGAAGAGAATTATCTTCCACAAGGGAATGTATTTTTTAAAATATTATCTAAGTCCTAACTTTTAGACAAAATATGAAACAAACAAAATCCACCTACGAAGTGCAATGAACGTGAAATGTTCTCTCCTGGACTTTTGCAAACAGAGCACATATTTTAAAGAAGTGGAAACAACATTGGCCAAGACCCAGCCTTCTGTCTCTCTTCCCTTCCTCTCTCCCTCTTTCCTCTATTACTTCCCTCATTCATAAATTAACTCATTCACTCTTCAATGTGTACATCTTTTCAGATCTTGTCAGCTTATCTGGAGAATAAACTGTATGAAGGGAAGCAGTAAACAATGAGTTTGGACAGGCAGATCTGAGTTCAAAATCATGCATTCAGGTAGGTGAGCAAACACAAGGCAATGAAGCTAAATTAATTACAATAGTAGATTCCTATGTTCATGGCAGGTTTAGGGAAGACTTCTGGAAGGCAGGAATGAGCTGAGATATGACACAGGGTTAAGAATTGCCAAACTGAGGACACATTATCCACTACAATACTCAAAGGAGAAATTGGTGATTTCCACTTTATTCCATTAAAATAAACTCTTCCCAAAGGAAGGAACTTGGTCATCTTCACTTTATTCCATGAGGACAACGAGATTAGGGACCTCACCTGACTAATCGTCACGGACCTCCACTCATCTAGCCCAGCTTGTGATAGAGAGTAGTCTCTTAATACTTAAATATTGAGTCAAGGAATATTTTCCTTGTCTGTTTTCAGAAACTCTTATCTCAAAAGATCACATGCTTAGGATAGTTGGTATTGAGATCACAAGGAAGGGGAAAATGGAAATAAATTGAGATGTCATAGACACAAAAGTCAAACTGCATCTTCTCATTAATTATCCCCAATACTATGAGCGTTCTGAGGCTGAGGTTAATTATCAGGGAAAGTTGCATCACCAAAGTCACCTTTTCAGTAAGAAATCAAGCTCAATACTATGAGTATTCTGAGGACGAGGTTAATTATCAGGGAAAGCTGCATCACCAAAGTCACCTTTTCAGTAAGAAACGAAGCTGGGGCTTGAGACTTGAGCTCTGTGATTCTAAAACCCTTGCTCTGGACCACGCATAAGATGCAAGTTTGCAAATGTTTCCTAAGGCTAAGCATTGGAATACATAACTAGGCATGGTACCAACTTGGAAATTAACTTGAAGACGAACAGAAGCACTTGCTTTATGAAAGTGCACAAGTAGGTTAGCAGTAGGAGAATTCACAAGGTCACTTCCTTACCTGAGTTCCATGCTTTGTCTTCTCATTAACTCCTATTGACCTTGACCCAGAAAGTCAAGACTTTATGTTTTTTCTAGGACCAAGCTCCAGCCTCATCAATCATTTAGTGTGCTCCTAATGTTCTCTCAGGGTTTGACTCACACATCAGCTGTACTCTTGTTGAGGACAGAGTAGATTTAGCCGCCTAGTGCTTCTTCTCTAGTGCAAGGGAAGAAGACACCATTGTGGCTAAATAATCTGAACTTTGCAGTGTCTTGCAGGATAAGGAAGATGGCAGAAACCACAGCAATACTAGACCAGGTAAGCGAAACTTCAAGTCTGGTGAGACAGGGCAGCCTAGGATAATGATTAGTGATGGGGACTAGAGGCAATTCTTAATTTGAATCACTATTTTGTCACTAACTACTAGTTAGACATGATGCAAGTTATTTATCTTCCCTCAGTGTCATGTCATTTTTTTTTGTAATTGATGAAATGGTGATAATAATGGTGATACAGATCTTCTATCATAGAATTGTGTCAGCATTAAATGAGATAATCCATAGATGGTTCCTTAGTACTGAAGGAAGGTTTGTTATCGTCTTTGACTAAGTAAACCAACATGCATTGTAATCAATGTTTTTGCATGTTACATTAATTTTTAGTAAATAATAACATCCTGATCTAATAATAATTAAGCTTTTACAAGCAGGTATAACAACAACAGTAACAGCTTCCCTTTCCTTCCCCGATGCCCAGTAGGGATTTTGTCTCTAAATATTGACCAGGCTCAACAGATACTGTGAACATGGTCAGTCCTGTTGGCCTCATCGACATTTGTTGAACTCGTCTTTCAAAGCACAAGAAGGCAAGGAAGTGCTGAATCCAGAGGAAGACCACGTTGACCATGTGCAGGTCAACTCAGCACTATCTGCAGGAGGCCTCATTGTTTTCTGTTCAGATCTTATTTCTTTTTTCTTTTCATTCTTTGTGATACTTTTTATTTGTTTATTATTATTATTATTTGTGGGTTTTTTTTTTTTTTTTTNCTTGACAAAGTAGATGCTACATGTAGTGTAATATTTTGATTTAAAAAGTTCCTCTCAACATTTCTGAAGTGAGATAATGTACAACGATCCATGTTTTTAGCTACCTTGATAAGTTTAGTGCATCCAGGGCTCCTTTCTTACTGGTTAACAGCCGAGTTTCAAATGCTAAGAAATTCTTGATTTTCTAACACAAATATTCAGTATAATTGCTGGTTGTTTGGGAGAAGAAAAATTTAGAATTCAGAAAGAAATAGAGAATGAAATGTTCTAATCAATCGAAAAAGGATTCTATAGACTTCGACGTTGTCTGGTTTACAAAGCAGTCTGCTAATCTCTCACGTGAAATGAATCCTAAGTTGTAGCATTAAAATAGTGATACTTAGATATAAAATTAGAAATGCAATTACAGTCAGGAGGCTTAAAAGAATCATAGAACCCATGTAGGATGACAGCACAATTGGGTGTGGGGAATGAAGTGTGCCAAATCCATCCATTTTGGTGCTAAAGCAGCAGCAGGAAGGAGCGCAGGGAAAGTGCTCAGAGGACAAATTAAGCTTCTAGCAACTGCAGCCGGATTGCATCAGTTAGCATCAATTAGGCTGACAGGCACAGGACCGAGGCCACTGAGAAGGCTGCTGCAGTAATGAGAGGAGGACATTTTGCGCACCTGCAAAAGATGAAGTCTGTGAACTTGAGTTCATCACCGTAAGAGAAGATGGTGTGAGGGATGAGAGAAGATGAAAAGCATCCTAGGCTTCTGGAAAATCTGGAGTCCAGGGCCTGGTGTCCGGTGTGAGGCCACTGTGCAATCTTGCCTCTCCGTGCTCGCATCTGTAAATCAGGACATAGAGGTATATCATCACTTAGGGTACGGCTGTCTTCTTATAAACCAGTCTGAGTCTGTGGTACCACATTAAAAATCACATATTGCAGAAACCAGGGCAGCCACTAGCACCTGTGACATAGTGTGTGAATATAGCGATGGATGGTTTATTTTTCTATACCTGCCCTTGTGCATTGCTGGAGGACAGGGTCACTATCTTCTTGATATTAATAGTGACAAAACTGACAACACAACAAATTTTTCTGAACAGTAATCTACTATCTACTGCACATTCAAAATCAGAGAAACTCCTCATGAATTATATCATTGAACCTTTACTTGTGCTTTATGAAAGTGCACAAGTAGGTTAACAGTAGGAGAATTCACAGGTCACTTCCTTACCCGAGTTCTATGCTTTGTCTTCTCATTAACTCCTGTTGACCTGGACGCAGAAAGTCAAGATTGTATGTTTTTTCTAGAGTTAAAATGTTTGCCAGTTATATAATTTACAAAATGTAGCTTAGAAAGGTAAATAACTACCCCTCAGTCATATAACTAAAACGGGATAGATTTATATTTTAAATACTTTTCTCATCTGTTTCCAAACCCCACACTCTTTTCACGTCTCTACTGTTTAATAAATGATCATGTAATAGAAAATACGGGAGTGTATGAAAAGGGAACTAAAGAAGAGGACATTTGAAGAAAGAAAATTGAAGAGAATTATCTTCCACAAGGGAATGTATTTTTAAAAAATATTATCTAAGTCCTAACTTTTTAGACAAAATATGAAACAAACAAAAATCCACCTACGAAGTGCAATGAACGTGAAATGTTCTCTCCTGGACTTTTGCAAACAGAGCACATATTTTAAAGAAGTGGAAACAACATTGGCCAAGACCCAGCCTTCTGTCTCTCTTCCCTTCCTCTCTCCCTCTTTCCTCTATTACTTCCCTCATTCATAAATTAACTCATTCACTCTTCAATGTGTACATTTTTTTCAGATCTTGTCAGCTTATCTGGAGAATAAACTGTATGAAGGGAAGCAGTAAACAATGAGTTTGGACAGGCAGATCTGAGTTCAAAAATCATGCATTCAGGTAGGTGAGCAAACACAAGGCAATGAAGCTAAATTAATTACAATAGTAGATTCCTATGTTCATGGCAGGTTTAGGGAAGACTTCTGGAAGGCAGGAATGAGCTGAGATATGACACAGGGTTAAGAATTGCCAAACTGAGGACACATTATCCACTACAATACTCAAAGGAGAAATTGGTGATTTCCACTTTATTCCATTAAAATAAACTCTTCCCAAAGGAAGGAACTTGGTCATCTTCACTTTATTCCATGAGGACAACGAGATTAGGGACCTCACCTGACTAATCGTCACGGACCTCCACTCATCTAGCCCAGCTTGTGATAGAGAGTAGTCTCTTAATACTTAAATATTGAGTCAAGGAATATTTTTCCTTGTCTGTTTTCAGAAACTCTTATCTCAAAAGATCACATGCTTAGGATAGTTGGTATTGAGATCACAAGGAAGGGGAAAATGGAAATAAATTGAGATGTCATAGACACAAAAGTCAAACTGCATCTTCTCATTAATTATCCCCAATACTATGAGCGTTCTGAGGCTGAGGTTAATTATCAGGGAAAGTTGCATCACCAAAGTCACCTTTTCAGTAAGAAATCAAGCTCAATACTATGAGTATTCTGAGGACGAGGTTAATTATCAGGGAAAGCTGCATCACCAAAGTCACCTTTTCAGTAAGAAACGAAGCTGGGGCTTGAGACTTGAGCTCTGTGATTCTAAAACCCTTGCTCTGGACCACGCATAAGATGCAAGTTTGCAAATGTTTCCTAAGGCTAAGCATTGGAATACATAACTAGGCATGGTACCAACTTGGAAATTAACTTGAAGACGAACAGAAGCACTTGCTTTATGAAAGTGCACAAGTAGGTTAGCAGTAGGAGAATTCACAAGGTCACTTCCTTACCTGAGTTCCATGCTTTGTCTTCTCATTAACTCCTATTGACCTTGACCCAGAAAGTCAAGACTTTATGTTTTTTCTAGGACCAAGCTCCAGCCTCATCAATCATTTAGTGTGCTCCTAATGTTCTCTCAGGGTTTGACTCACACATCAGCTGTACTCTTGTTGAGGACAGAGTAGATTTAGCCGCCTAGTGCTTCTTCTCTAGTGCAAGGGAAGAAGACACCATTGTGGCTAAATAATCTGAACTTTGCAGTGTCTTGCAGGATAAGGAAGATGGCAGAAACCACAGCAATACTAGACCAGGTAAGCGAAACTTCAAGTCTGGTGAGACAGGGCAGCCTAGGATAATGATTAGTGATGGGGACTAGAGGCAATTCTTAATTTGAATCACTATTTTGTCACTAACTACTAGTTAGACATGATGCAAGTTATTTATCTTCCCTCAGTGTCATGTCATTTTTTTTTGTAATTGATGAAATGGTGATAATAATGGTGATACAGATCTTCTATCATAGAATTGTGTCAGCATTAAATGAGATAATCCATAGATGGTTCCTTAGTACTGAAGGAAGGTTTGTTATCGTCTTTGACTAAGTAAACCAACATGCATTGTAATCAATGTTTTGCATGTTACATTAATTTTAGTAAATAATAACATCCTGATCTAATAATAATTAAGCTTTTACAAGCAGGTATAACAACAACAGTAACAGCTTCCCTTTCCTTCCCCGATGCCCAGTAGGGATTTTGTCTCTAAATATTGACCAGGCTCAACAGATACTGTGAACATGGTCAGTCCTGTTGGCCTCATCGACATTTGTTGAACTCGTCTTTCAAAGCACAAGAAGGCAAGGAAGTGCTGAATCCAGAGGAAGACCACGTTGACCATGTGCAGGTCAACTCAGCACTATCTGCAGGAGGCCTCATTGTTTTCTGTTCAGATCTTATTTCTTTTTTCTTTTCATTCTTTGTGATACTTTTATTTGTTTATTATTATTATTATTTGTGGGTTTTTTTTTTTTTTTTTTACGGAATCTCACTCTGTCGCTGGGCTGGAATGCAGTGGTACAACCTCGGCGCACTGCAACCACCACCTCCCAGGTTCAAGTGATTCTCCTGCCTCAGTCTCCCGAGTAGCTGGGATTACAGGCGTGTGCCACCATGCCTAACTAATTTTTGTATTTTTAGTACAGACGAGGTTTCACCATGTTGGCCAGGATGGTCTTGATCGCTTGACCTCGTGATCCACCTGCCTTGGCCTTTCAAAGTGCTGGGCTTACAGGCATGAGCCACTGAGCCTGGCCTGTTTGTTTTACATATTACTGCACTGGCCAGAACGTCTGGAAAACACTGAATAGCTGTAATAGCCAACATCCTTTCTTGCATTCCACGATTAGGCAGGATGCTATTTAAGATAAATTTGGAAAGAATGTATTTCCCCTTTTCTAATTTCTTATACATATTTTATTTTATTATTTATTTTTGTAGTAATTTCGACTCTTATTTCAGATTCAGGGGGTCCATGTGCAGGTTTGTTACCTGGTTATATTGCATGAAAATGAAGTTTGGGGTGTGACTGATCTCATCACCCAGATACTGAGCAATAGTTTTCAACCCTTACTCAGGGTTGTCCCTGAGCCCTTTGTCCACCTTTATGTGTCCTGTGTCTACTGGGTCCACCTTTATGTCCACGAGTACCCAAAGTTTAGCCCCCAATTATTGGTGAGAGTATGTGATATTTGGTTTTCTGTTCCTGCATTAATTTGGTTAGCTTAATTCTTCCAGCTCCATCCATCTTGCTGCAAAGAACATGATTTCATCCCTTTTTATGGCTCTGTGGATTATATTTTTAATTCTTTTCTTGAATTTGACTTTGAATGCATATTAGAAACTTATATTCTCTTTTTTCTTTCTTTCTGGATATTTCTGTCTCAATACTTTGTGAATTTTCAGAGATGCCTACCACCAAATTAATGTTTCATGAAATAGTATGTGTGGGCTTTAAGAGCTTGGATGAGACTATGAACTTTGATAAGAAAATGAGGGTGGCTGGGCACAGTGGCTCAAGCCTGTAATCCCAGCACTTTGGGAGGCCGAGACGGGCGGATCACGAGGTCAGGAGATCGAGACCATCCTGGCTAACACGGTGAAACTCCGTCTCTACTAAAATACAAAAAACTAGCCGGGCGAGGTGGCGGGCGCCTGTAGTCCCAGCTACTCGGGAGGCTGAGGCAGGAGAATGGCGTAAACCCGGGAGGCGGAGCTTGCAGTGAGCTGAGATTGTGCCACTGCACTCCAGCCTGGGCGACAGAGCGAGACTCCGTCTCAACAAAAAAAAAAAAAAAAAAAAAAAAAAAAAAAGAAAATGAGGGTTATATATTCATGACCTTCTAGAGGAGAGAACTCCTAATTCCATCACCAACACAGTACCTGGTACATAGCAAATACTCAAATAAATGTTTGTGGAAGTGACAAAGTAATCATCATATGGCTGTTTTGATTTGCACATGGCAAAATAGAACTGAGAATGAGCATGGAGACCTAAGGGAGATGATCTATCTCCATCATCCGCACTGTGCTTGTTGGTGTTTACTGTATTATATCAAGTCAATTTGTTATTTAGACGGTTGCTTCTGGAAAAAAATTATGAGGAAGGAGGACTTTACTCCCTGTTTAATAGACAAAAAATAGGCCATTGAGGACACAGACCAATTTTCCAAGGTCAAATGTGGACATTTTTACCGGGGCTCTACTTTTCACTCTGTGGGATTTAAAAAAACTCTTGATTTTTAATATCAAAGTGAATAGCATTTCAAGCCCATTTTTTTTGCTCAGATGTGACATTCTCATACTATAAAAGAAAAAATTCTCAAAAGAACAGATAAATTTAGCCCATGAAATGGAATTACCAACTGATTCCAAACCTGTATCTCTCCTTGACTGGCTCTTAGATGGCAGGAAGTCACCTTGTGAGCCCCCATCTCTAGAAATATTCAAAGACAATGGTTACCAGTAGGCTTGCATCAGAGAGTCATTTGGGGCCTTAATGGATTATTGTAACCAAAAAAAACTGTTTGCCCTAAAGTAGTCATAGAATTATTATTAGATTGCTGGAATTGAAAGGACTTTTAGAATTGTGTAGTCCAGTCTTCTCATTTTTTGGATAAATCAGTCAAAACCCAGGAAGACTAATTATATTACCAGCGATCTCACAGCTACTTAGTGAAAGAACGGGAAGGAGATACCAAGTTTCTGGCTGAGCCATCTTTAATACAGCACAACGTCTTCAGAAAAATACACCCTAGTGTTACAGGTGACCTCTCCGTGACTTTGGAGGATGCCCTTACAAAAAGCAAGCCATTTGGTAATACCAAATACGTCCTTCTGTTGATTTTCTAGCTTTTCTCCCTTAACTTCACCCTATTATTGAGGGAATATCTAAAGTTGGAAACAATTTTCTGTAACTAGTGATTTATAAAAATAGAATAGAATGATATCCTCAATCTCTCTCTCTCAACAGAAAATATTTCCTGAAGTTGGAAAATGATTTTTAAAAATTGTTGAAGCCCCTTAATTATAGTTTTCATAAAAAATCACTCTAAGTTTGAAAGAGGATAAAGAACTCATGCACACATGCAAAACACAGACACACACACACACACACACACACACACACACACACACATATCCTAAGAAACTAGAAGGTGCCTAAAGATTTGGCTGAAAGTATTGAATTTGTGAGAATAAAAGTTATGTTATAATCATATAATAGAAAAGATACATAATAAAAAAGATTTAAATTTTACATTATCACAATAATGTGATTATTGTACAGATAGGATAAAACAGTGCAATATAATACATTTGATAATTTCAAACACTCAAAAAGAACAACAATTAAATTACATATTGGCATAAAATAAGATACTAAAATTTGTATTTATATAACATATTTAGGATTAGAATACTTCTTTCATAAACATTAACTTATTGTATACCTTTAAGAATGTGGGGTTTACGTAAAATAAGTTAATATCACCTTTCCAGATGATTTGCAGCTCAGAGAGATTAGCTTGGCCCAAATCATATAGCAAGTCAGTGGTAAGGCTTCAGATCATCTAGAATTTCACCCAGCATTCTTACCCCAGGTCGGAGTGGTTCCTGGAGGATGAGGAAGTATACCAATGAGGAAGACTTAGGTTGCAGAAATGATGACACATAAATATGTTGGGAAAAAAAAGGAATGCATGATTTTGAAAGCTGAAGATTAATGACATGTAATAATTACTGACATGGAACTGGTCTTATTTTGTTCACAAACTTTTGACTGATAAAGAGAAAACAAAATCCAAAATCAACCTATGCTGACTATATATCAGGAAGTCTATTTGATGTTGAAAAACTAAAAATGATTAAAACATAGACTTTACTTTTCTGGTGCTCACAAATGAGAAACTGAATTATAGCCAAAAAAAAAAAAAAAAAA
>NW_016812757.1:841070-852479 GCF_001698545.2 Rhinopithecus bieti
AAAAAAAAAAAAAAAAAAAAGAAACTTGAAACATGAGTTCTAATAAGAAATAATTTAAATACAATATACCTTCAGTTAAAAGGAATATGAGGTCAATATTAAATATTAAAAGAACAATGTAAAATATTTGTATGCCAAAAAAATGATAATTATCTTTCAAATCTGATTTTTAAAGAAAACAAGGAAGTTATTCTAAAATGAAGAGTTAATTTTATGTATATCTAAATTAAATAATCATTTGAATGTTGGACTTGTGAATTATACAGAAAATTTACAATTACGGGTCAGGTCAAGTAGTTTCTGATTTAAGAAAAAAAATCCTTAGTTTATGTAATATCAGATTTTCCTCATACAGCTATCAGACAACTACAGCTAATGCACATAAGCACACACATGCATATATACATACACTGATACATAGTTATATCTATCAGAAAGATATAAGAAAATTATCAGGTTTCACATCAAGTAAATTGCTTTCCAGTTTTATTAAATATTGGAAGCAAGAAGGTTTTAAAATTATTTATAAAATAGTTCATGTTTATTGTAGAAATATAAATGCTATAATCTAGAATAACTTAAAATAAACTTATTTTCTGTGTATTTATGGCCATTTAAAATGAAAACTGAACTCATAAAGCTTTTAAAATTCAGGTTAATATTTTATATTATCATGAATTAGAAATTCTTTTGAGAACATCATTTTAATAATTTATAAAGTGAAAGTGTATACCCAATAGTGTTGCTAACAATGTTTTCCTAATCTTAACGGAGAGGAGAACACTAATGGAGTGGTGTGAGAAAGGGTCTTGGCAAACGTGGATAGAAGGAAGCCTGTGTGAGAAGTGGGGTGCGGGGCTGTTGGTGCGGGAGCAGAATGTAGACACCCAGGAGAGCTCAAGCGGAGGCCAGATGAGGATGGAGTGGTTCCACTGTGTAGGCCGCTGGACCCTGAAATGGCTGGGAACCCTGTAGATTGTGAAGCAGAAACTCTGAATCCCAGAGCTGACAGGTTAATTGTTAATCAGATAGGTTAAAAAAAATACATCGTATATATTTCACTTCCTTAACTACTTCCTTAACTTCCTTGATCTTTAACAATCTTTAATCTAAATCTCTGACTTTTGTCTTCACTTTGGTGTTTTTTTTTTTTTTTTGGTGTTGTTGTTGTTTTTGACATGGAATCTTGCTCTGTCACCCAGGCTGGAGTTCAGTGGCATGATCTCAGCTCACTGCAGCCTTGGCCTCCCAGATTCAAGCGATCCTCCTGCCTCAGGCTCCTGAGTAGCTGGGATTACAGGTGTCGGCCACCACAGCCGGCTAAGTTTTTTTTTTTGTATTTTTAGCAGAGATGGGATTTCACCATGTTGGCTAGGCTGGTCTCGAACTCCTGACCTCAGTGGACCCACCCACCTCGGCCTCCCAAAGTGCTGGGACTACAAGCATGAGCTACTACACCTGGCCTTGTCTTTACTTCTTTTATATAAATTCTTATTGCATGTCCCCGAGAAGTTACCTAATATCCCTGAATCTGTTCCCTCATCCATATAATGGATTTCATGATTATGAACGCAAGTATTTTAATATATGTATAATACCTATACAACTATATGTTATAGCTAGTTTAGTATATAACATTCAATTTAAAATAAATTGTCTTCAATTACAGTAAGTACAGCATTTTGCCTACTGTGTTTTACAAATAATCTGATAATTAATTGATCTCAATAACTGATATCAATAATTATTTTAGTTTGTTAGGTAAAGGTATAATTTGACGGCTTCACTATGCCTTTCTTTAACCCATCTTAAAACCAGAGAGCCGTACTTCATTATTCACAGGGCCTGTTGCCAGAAGAATAAAAGTATGTCTGATAATTATTGCTTTTATAGAGTCCGTGCCTGAGTGGCTAGCACTCAATGAGTGAATGTCCTCAACACTCAGTATTTTGCAAAAAGCCTTGCATGACAGATGAATGGCTTTTATGCAGAGATGAGATGATGCATAAGGAACAGAAATCTATTATAGATTTTCTATTAAAATTAGCAAGTAAAATAAGTCATGGTTATTCCAAGCTCTTAGGTAAGAGAGAAGCAAATGTATTACTGGTGACTTTTTGGAGGACTCCCCCTCCTGTGGTTCGTGCTCATTCTAAATTGCCTGAGAGTAAGCTGGAGACGGCACTGCACAATAATCCCATATGTAATGTGCTGATAATTAAATCCCTCTGACAATTACATCATGCATTAGCAGGCTCACCCCAATCCATTACTCATGATCACTGTCTTGGACAAAACAAAATGGGCACCCCAGGGACCATTCATAGAGCAGATGCTCCTATGGAAGAAGGTAGCCAGATTCTGTTTATGTAATGTGATCCAGGCAAGGCTAAAGCAAGGGCTCCCTTCACCCTCCCCAGTGAGCACCAAGTTCATGGAGGTAATGACACCCAATCTCTGCCACCTGCCTGGCCTGGTCTCATTGCCAGTCTAAAAAAGTACATGGTAAAGGTCAACCAGCATGGATGGCACCAGCATATTCCAGAGGGACTTCTGGTGACTCTGAGAGAAGCAGCAATGCTCTCACACCAAGCCTCACAGAACAAGGTTCTCCATTTAGAAAGAGCCACACTATTTTTTAATTGCTAGGTTGAAATGTTACTCTCTATTTGATCACATAAAGATCATTCTGAAGTGACAAAAGATAAATTGTTACATAATTACAATATTAAATTATAAGTACTTCCAAAATAGACTGCTTGTATGTGTACACACACACACTCACACACACACACAGTGTTGAAGTTCCACATGTCCATGTATTTAACACAAGAAGTTAAGATATTCCTCAAAATTTTGGGAGACAACATGCATAACAATTTAATATTTACCAAATACATCCAAAGCTGCTAATATTGTAATTAATAAGAATTCAAAAAAACAACATTGTCAATTATACAAAATTTTTTTTCTTGCAATAGACTTTTAACATAAAAAAGAAAATAACGAGAGATGACCAGATAATCATATTAAAAATTAACAAAAGCAAGCTAATTTTAAAAGTCAAGTTTATCCTGGAGTCATTAACCTTCTGTTTGGATCTACATATTCAGTATATCCATTGCTATTTTTGGAAAAACATCAGAGTAATGACTTTGAAATTTTTCTAAGGAGTGCTGACACCCTACCAGTATGTACTTACAGAATCAAACAAGGTATTCTGTACTTAAAATATCAAACCATGGTCTATTCTGATTGGTTGTATATCTACTTCACTGATACTCCAATATTTTGACTATTATTTCTGCTTCCAAGCTACAAGAAACATGCAATAATTTACTCATGTTATTATAATCTATTAGCTCAGCAAGTGATGTAAACTCATATTTTATAAATTATTTCTAAGACAAACATAAAATACCAAAAGCTTAAACCAATGAGAGAAGTCGCCAAACTGTGGGAGAGGAGGCGGGGAACTGCTGCAATAGCTTCTTCCCATGGGCCTTGTATACATATGTGCATGGGCAGCCATCTGTTTGTGTCTGCAGACCTGCTCCCTGGGAAGCTTTTGCTCTGGTTTGACTCCTGGAGACTGAGCAGGTCCCCTTTCTGAGTGAAGCCAGGAGAATATATTAATTATGCACTTGGCTATGGGGGGGTCATACTAGCCTGATTTCAAAACCTGGCCCTACGATTTTCCAACTCTCTGACCTAGGCTCATTCTTTACCCTCTCTGCACCATGCCTGCTTCTTTTTACATTACTCGAGACTGTAAGGCTCTGCTGCTGTAATAAACAAACCTCATAGTCTTGGTGACTTAACACAGTAAATGTTCATTTCTTACTCTCCTAACCTCCAAAGTGGGTCAGAATACCCCAAGAGCACCTGCCTTCTGCATGGTAACATTGAGATCCAGGCTGCCTCCATCAAAAGATGCCACTGCATAGCTCGTCACGGTGGCTCATGTCTGTAATCCCAGAACTCTGGGATGCTGAGGCAGGCAGATCACCTGAGGTCAGGAGTTCGAGACCAGCCTGGCCAACATATTGAAATCTCATCTCTATTAAAAATACAAAACAATTAGCCAGGCGTGGTGGCAGGCGCCTGTAATCCCAGCTGCTTGGGAGGCTGAGGCAGGAGAATCACTTGAACTCGGGAAACAGAGGTTACAGTGAGCTGAGATTGCGCCACTGCACTCCAGCGTGGGCAACAAGAGCAAGACTCCATCTAAAAAAAAAAAAAAAAAAAGATACCACTGCACATCATGTAAGAATTTTGCACTTGTTCTTAGTTGCCCGTGCTTGGAAATGACACACAGCTTCTCTCCTCAATTGGCTATAACTATTCCAATGGCTACAAAGAAACTCTGAGAGAAGCTGGTTGGTCGGTTCACACGTGCAGGAAATACACAAGAACCAAACATTAAGAGTATGAGTAATCTCCACACAATACTTCATAGAGGAAAAGTTAAAAAAAGTAATATTTTCCAAAGCTTTTGGTATACTACTTGACAGTAAGTATACAAGAAATGATCATTTTTATTATGCTGTGTTTTATTTTCATTATTAATTTATGATTCAAATACATAGGAGACTCCTTTATTGATCCCATCCCTCCATTGCCTATGATGACTTTATTGCCTTTCCAGGATCCTTTTCTGACGGCTAGGGCCACGAGAAGATCAGGCTGTCTTCCCCAGATGCCTTCTCAGGAGATGGCTGTACATTTAACAGGCTACCTTTCCTGCTGGCCAACCAGACCAAGCAAAATAGTAAAATACGTAATGTTTTCTACCTCCCTTTTAGTTCAAACTTCTGACATTCATAGGTATTCTGGTGATCTGCTTTTATTCCAAATGTCCCAGGATTTGCCACTTGTGATAGCCTCCTAGCTTGCCTGTTTCATCCCATCTCCTCCACAGAAATCCAACCCGAACTCCAAATATGGCTTCCTACAGGGCTGAGAAGCAGAGCGCTAATAAAAATTTGGAGAAGCCTGAGGCAAAACAGATGAAATTTAATTTTAAACTAGGGAAAGAGAATCACTGTCAAATGCTATATGAGGAAGGTTGTATTGAGTTTCAGAAGGTGGTCTAGGTGACACGTGATCCAATGTATTAGGAGAGAAGAGTGGGAAGAAGGGAAGTAGAGAAGACCCGAATCTCGAAGTCTGTGTACTGTGTGATTTTAACCTATGTCCTAGCCCCTGCTGGCCTTAAGACTGACTTAACCTCTACTCTAATAGTTTCTAATCAGACATTTGATCAATTTTGTGTCTGGTCCAATTTTATGTCTGGTCCTACAAGCATGCCCAATTGCTTAGAGCAAATAATTCTTCCTTCTTCACTTTGGAGGCCAAAAGAAAGCCCCGAGAAGCATGAGTCAATCATGTGCTCTCTAAATGCCTTCTTTTAAAAGCTATATATATTTAGGATTCATTTGCTTGTTTGCCAATTGTGTTAGTAGTTTTTCACAGTGATACAAAGAAATACCCGAGACTGGGTAGTTTATAAAAGAGAGACGTTTAATTGACTCACAGTTCTGCATGGCTGGGGAGACCTCAGGAAACTTACTATAGTGGCGGAAGGGAAAGTAGGCACCTTCTTCACATGGTGGCAGGAGATAGTGAGAGCAAAGGGGGAAGAATCCACCTTTAAATTACCCCTTGAAAGAATTTCACTCTGTCACCCCGGCTGGAGTGCAGTGATCCTTTGAGGCTCTCTACAGCCTCAAACTCTTGGGTTCAAGTGATCCTCAGCCTCCCAGTAGTCTTTGCAGACAGCCTGATGGAGTCTCATGGCACAAGAAGATTAACTAAACAATGTCTTCTAATTTTAATAAATTTCTACAATCCAAAACAAAAAAGAATCCTTTATAAAACCATCAGATATTGTGAGAACTCACTCAATCATGAGAAAAGTATGGGAAAAACTGCCCAGATGATCGAATCACCTGTCTCCCTCCACACATGGGGATTACAGTTCGAGGTGAGATTTGGGTGGGGACACAGAGCCAAACCATATCACCAGTTCTTACTATTTTCTCATTCAGTAAGACTCAGTATTCGGTATCAGTCTCTGGAATCTAAGGGTTAGAACCATCTGCTCATGAAAGCCATCAGGGAACAATGCAAAAGATGGGGTGCATTTCAAAGGTGAAGTGAGAACCATGTTGTTTTAATGTGCTTTGCATCTGTGTGTATCAGAGCAACACTAGTGTTCACTAAGCAGTCTGCCTGTGCTGGCCACCATGCTAAGCACTTTAATTGCATCATCTCATTCACTCTACAACACAAATCTATGACACAAGTGTTATTTTATCCTCATTATACAGCTAAGGAAATAGAAGATGAGAATATTTTGTGAGCTTATCAAAGTCACATAGATGCAGAACTAAAAGTTTCTACTGTATGTGCTCTCAGATTGCTGCAGTTCAGACAGCAAACCCTTGGCTTGTGAATAATTCTCAGTTCATTGTAGAATACAAGCAAGGTACAGCCTGCTTTCTTCCATTAAATGAAAAGTGTGTGTGTCATAATAGGAAGCTGCTCATGGAAGGGATGAAGGCACATTTGTATGTCGCATCAATCTCTCCCTTATTAATTCACTCAGAGCTTTGAATGAAGCAATGAATGGATTCTCTTGGGTCCTCAGTGACTAATTCAGAGTCAGTGCCTGGCAACCAAGGTGTCTTTAAATACTTTTAGAAGGAGGAAAACAAACAAAGAAGAAAACCTGACTGAATAACTGATTGATTTATCACCACAGTAACTAGTCTCAGTGATTCTTCTCAGGTAAACTGGTTTATTCAAGCATTCCCCTTGATTTTGATTGACCTCTGAAAAAATAATTGAGATGCTTTTCTGGGTTGGGAGATGGAAAGGCAACAAAGTACTGTAGCACCCAACCCCTCTCAGCTCAGGGAGTATCCTAAGTGAAGCGGATAAAGGTCCTTCCAAGCAGCCTGTCATCATCTTGGACGAAGGCAGCGTCTTGTGCATAGGACACTTCCCATCAGCTCTCCCCAAAGTGGAACTTTTTGTTTTTTCAGAAATTTAGTCTGTAAGTTTTGAGGTGACACTAATCAACCTCCTGTGAGAACTTTGCAGCTCTATCTCCTTTATTTGGGTTCCCGAATGGAGAGGACCAGGAGAGCCTGACCCCATTCCCTCTTCCCTTATTTAGCTCCAAAGTCTGCTCCATAAGTGCTAAGACGATGCATTCCAATCTTATATGAAGGTTGAGTGTGAATGCAACCTGAGGATGCCTGAATACTGGTTGAAGTGCCCTTTCACTACAGAAGGTAAGACACAAAACAACACTTACACTGATTAGAGAAAGAAATAGAAGCCCAAAGACACCATGAACCAGGAGGGTCCAAGAGAAGACACTCATTGCTTCATAAACCTGTGAGCACAGACATTAAAAACCTCCTGTCTTCCAAGCAGGCCACAATCTACTAGCCCTACCGGGTAATTAACAATCCTGGGCTTGGGATGCTAACGGCCCCCGTCTTCAGGGAGGGGCTGACTAGTTGGAGCACATTTTTGCCCATCTGCTGTCTAGCACTAGCTCTGAGTGAATTAATGGGGGAGATTGATGAGACATACAAATGACTGCCAGTATTTTTAATATGACAAGAAGGCATATGGGTAAGGACACAGAGGATATTCCTGTACTCATTTAGATAGGAAATAAAGCCAATATACAATCCACTCAAAAACTCTGAGTCTGCATACTATTAAGTAAGATCTCAAGTCACAGAAAAACTACTATAGTCATAAGTTTCAGTCACTTGGCATGTTTGGGAAAATGAGAATTCCACAGAAGTGATTTTTAGAAACTGCTGCATGCCCTTTTCTTAGAAGTGGCTCTGCACCCACCCAGCTACAGGGACACCAGGCTCTCCTAAGACTCAAGCACACTTCCTCTGCACTCCACCGCATATTTTATTGGGCCAATTCCTCAAGTCTCTGATCTTAAGATCCCAGATTACATGTCAATTCCTCAGATTAAACATTACTAAGACTGAAATCTATACTGCTTTTGTCTATGTATTCGCCATTTAAAAATGTCCCCCACATCAACTGAATTGCTTATCTAGTGGTCTAATACTTGATTTTTCTAGCCAAATGTAAACCTGGAGAGCAGAGTCTGAGACTAATCATTTACTCTTGCTGTGATTTGAATGTTGGTGTCCCTCCAAAATTCCAATGCTGGAACCTTATCCCCACTGTAATGGTCTTAACAAGTGGAGCCTTTAGGAGGTGATTAGGTCATAAGGGCTCTGTCCCCATGAATGGATGAGTGTCTTTTTGGAAGAGACCTGGGGAGCCTATTTATCCGTTCCCTGCCTGAGGACACAGCAGGCATCACTCATGAGGAACAGACCATCTCAAGACACTGATTCTGCTCGTACCTTGTCTTGGACTTGCAGGTTTAATAACTGTGAGCAATACCTTCCTCCCCTCTCCTCCCCCCACCTCCTCTCCCCTTCCCTTCCCTCCTTCCATTGAGACAGGGTCTGGCTATGTCATTGGAGCTAGAGTGCAAGGGAGCGATCTTGGCCCACTGCAACTTCCACTGCCTGGGCTCAAGCAATTCTCCCACATCAGCCTCCCAAAAGCTGAAACTGCATGCACATACCACCACAGGTGGTGTGTAATTTTTCTGTAGAGATAGGGTTTCACCATATTGCCCAGGCTGGTCTTCAACTCCTGGATTCAAGCGATTTGCCTGTCTCAGACTCCCAAAGTCCTGGGATTAAAGATGTGAGCCACCACGCCAAGCCAATTTCTGTTGTCTATAAGTTACCTAAAGGTATTATGTGATGGTGGTCTCAAAGGACTAAGACAATCCCACATTTCCAATGGGTGGCAAATTGCTCTGATGAATATTTGCTGACTGTTGCCTAAGTATGCCCTTGACCATTTTTCTTCGAGACTTAACTGATTCCCACGTGCCCCATCTTGCCCTCTGATTCCAATACATCTTCCAGATTAAAGCCAACGTGGTCCTGCTAAAACAAATCGTATAATAACATGACTGATTCTACTAATGCCTCTGGTAATTGATGGAAATGTAACAAAACACCCTAAACTGAGTTGTCTACACCAAGAGCAGTTTGGGCAGGGCGTAATCGAATACACTCAGGATTCCCTTCCCTGGGTAGCTCCCAATTCTGTCAATGCAAATTGGCCAAGTCTCGCAACTCCTTTGTATACACTTCATTTTCTCCTGGGTCACACTTTTTTCCTGTTTCTCTGGGAAATGCTTGGACTTGAATCTGGTTATAGGTTTAAAACTACAGTTTCCAGACGGTGCGTCAACCTGCCCCAGGGTACCACAATACCTTTACAAGGGTGCTACAGGATATTTTAAGGAAAATACAGAGATAGTCAATGTTTGTCAGACTCCATGGGAACGACTCGCTTAGTGTACGTCCAGTTTCAGCATGAGATCATGCTGCAGCCTCCCATGGTGTCCCGTGTTCCTAGATTGAGATTTTAGGTGTGCATGTGCCATTAGCAAATATTTGTGGTTGCTTACAAATGAAGTACAATTATTTTTTCTATTGGTTTATGTGTAGTATTCTTTCAAGTAATAACAAAATAAAAAGAAATAAATGAATAAATCAATAAATATTGAGGGGTAAACTTCATGAACAGAACTACTGGGTATTTCATTTGGCCCAGGGCACTGCAGAAAATTAGAGATGCTAAGGTAGCCATCAGTTGAGGAAATCTGGAAATTTCTGGACTAGAAGCAATGAGATTTGGTGAGAGGAGGCCCAAAGAATGATCCTAAGACTCTCCTCAGGTGATGACTTCAGAGAATGCTATTCTAGCTTTCTCAGGCAAGGGCTGGCTAATGTCCTCAGACAGGAGAAAAGGCTGTTTCGGTGGGCAGAAGAGGCTTAGCAGAATGTTTGAGGTCTTTAGTTCATAGGGACCTTCCCACCTGCTCCCATCCTTAGCTGTTTTCATGGCAATTTTCATGGCAATCTGGCCACCCACTAGATTAGACTTCAGGTTCAGCTTATAGAAATCTCAATCCTGTAGCTAGAGATCAGATTGCTTTTAGGGCAATCATAGCTTTCTGGTATATTTTGGACCTAGAATTGAGATTTTTAAATCCATGCAATTTTACCTGTTTTTTTTTTTTTTTTCTCCAAGATCTCTAGGATGTTTGCAAGCAGCCAATTAATTCCATTCTACTTATTTTGGTGAAATTCACTATGATGGAGTTGGTTTCCAAAGGCACATGTTGACAGGTGCTCACAGGTGAAAATTTAATCAAGAGCTTTGTCACTGCTTGGGAAGGGCCCTCAGTGCCTCCTGTGCCCCTGCAACATGGTCACGGATGCCCTTTAACCTCATCAGAGTATGCAAAGAATTCATTTCACTTTCTTATCCTTAAAGTTATGTTGCCCTAGAGCTACTCTTAGTATCACCAACTATATTAATGGAAGCAGAATAGAATTATAAAATATTCTGCATTAATAAATTAGATCATAAAATTGTGGTAAAACTGAAAAGTAAAGTTCTAATAAAATACAGGAAAATGTGAAAAAACAAAACAAGTCACTCACCAGCTCAGGAGAATGTGAATGAGTTGGAGTTTGGGGAAGCTCAGAGCTGGACCTGCCCAGACGCTGGAGCAGAACCTGAAGGGTCAGACATGGTCGTCTGTGGGAATTTGTTGGGTGTCGGCAATGATCGCCTGCCTCTGGGTTTACGGCAAAGCTTCTGGTGATCCGCGGGGACTGCTACAGAGTCAACAGTCGAAAAGAACAAGGCATGCAGAGCAGAAAAGAAAACGAAAAGCCTTCTGTCTCATTGCCTGTCATGAATGATGACCTTCAGAGTGTGATCAGGTACTTCACTTCCATCTCCCAACCTAGCACAACTTAGTGGCCCAAAAGGACAACCACAACCCAGAAATACAGAAAGAAGAGGGTTCCAGGGACTTCAGTTTCCAGTTAGTCAATTTGCCAATAGAGCCATCAGTTTGCACACCCATTTGTCACCCGTTATCTGCTAACTTCTCTGTGGGTGTCTTTCACCACTGCTCTCTCTGGCCCTATTTAACTACTCACAACTTTGAAAAAGAAACCGGTTCCTCAGTTTCCTCTGGGCAGTGTATAAGCATTCCATTTTCTCTGCATCTTCACCAATGACTGCTGTTTTTTGACATTTTAATAATAGCAATTCTGACTGATGTAAGATGGTATCTCATTGTGGCTTTAATTTGCATTTCTTTGATGATTAGTGATGTTGAAGATTTTTTCGTGTTTGTTGACCACTTGTTCGTCTTCTTTTAAAAATATCTGTTTATGACTTTTGCCATTTTTTTAACGGGATTTTTTGTTTGTTGTTGTTGTTGAGTTGTTTGAGTTCCCTGTAGACTCT
>NW_016812757.1:852578-888810 GCF_001698545.2 Rhinopithecus bieti
TTTTTTTTTTTTTTTTTTCTCCAAGATCTCTAGGATGTTTGCAAGCAGCCAATTAATTCCATTCTACTTATTTTTGGTGAAATTCACTATGATGGAGTTGGTTTCCAAAGGCACATGTTGACAGGTGCTCACAGGTGAAAATTTAATCAAGAGCTTTGTCACTGCTTGGGAAGGGCCCTCAGTGCCTCCTGTGCCCCTGCAACATGGTCACGGATGCCCTTTAACCTCATCAGAGTATGCAAAGAATTCATTTCACTTTCTTATCCTTAAAGTTATGTTGCCCTAGAGCTACTCTTAGTATCACCAACTATATTAATGGAAGCAGAATAGAATTATAAAATATTCTGCATTAATAAATTAGATCATAAAAATTGTGGTAAAAACTGAAAAGTAAAGTTCTAATAAAATACAGGAAAATGTGAAAAAACAAAACAAGTCACTCACCAGCTCAGGAGAATGTGAATGAGTTGGAGTTTGGGGGAAGCTCAGAGCTGGACCTGCCCAGACGCTGGAGCAGAACCTGAAGGGTCAGACATGGTCGTCTGTGGGAATTTGTTGGGTGTCGGCAATGATCGCCTGCCTCTGGGTTTACGGCAAAGCTTCTGGTGATCCGCGGGGACTGCTACAGAGTCAACAGTCGAAAAGAACAAGGCATGCAGAGCAGAAAAGAAAAACGAAAAGCCTTCTGTCTCATTGCCTGTCATGAATGATGACCTTCAGAGTGTGATCAGGTACTTCACTTCCATCTCCCAACCTAGCACAACTTAGTGGCCCAAAAGGACAACCACAACCCAGAAATACAGAAAGAAGAGGGTTCCGGGGACTTCAGTTTCCAGTTAGTCAATTTGCCAATAGAGCCATCAGTTTGCACACCCATTTGTCACCCGTTATCTGCTAACTTCTCTGTGGGTGTCTTTCACCACTGCTCTCTCTGGCCCTATTTAACTACTCACAACTTTGAAAAAGAAACCGGTTCCTCAGTTTCCTCTGGGCTTCTTTATCCACCACCCCCCAGTTGCCATATATTGCTTTTGGAACTCATTGACCTCAATATCAGTAACTCTTCTCCATAAAAACCTTCCCAAGCTCTCGAATAAAGGTTAAACACTGCTCCTCCTCCATCTGTAGCACCGTGTTATTTCTGTCACGGTATTTTCCTCACTATCTTAAAGGTATCTAATTCTTTGTTTACCCAGCTATATATAAACTCCTTTAGACTAAGGATTCTAGTTAATATAGTGTAAATACCTAGTGTAAATCTTGGCCTATAATAAATCCTAAACTAATTTTTCTTGTTGGAATAGAAAGAAAAAGGGGAAGAACGAACGAAGGACTGGAGGAAGGAAAGAAGAAAAGGAGAAACTCAATTAGAAAGGGCTGACTTTGAGAATCTACTATTTTCCATACCTCTCTCCCGGTGCTTATCCTTTATAGGTCAATGAACCCTCAGAGCCCACCCAAGGTAATGCTTTGTCTTCTACCCTCTGGCATTCACTATTTACGTCACTGTAGGTAATTATTTTTTCCAGCTGGAATCAGTCTTTTGACCCCATGACTATAAGGAAAAAAATCTTAAGTTTAGTTTCTTTTAATAATTGTTATTTTGATAGATTTAGAGGGTACAAGTGCAGATGTGTGACACGTATATATTGTGTAGAGGTGAGGTCTGGGCTGTTAGTGTACCCACTACACAAATAGTAAACACTGTACCCACTTATGAGTGGGAATATGCAGTATTTGACTGAGTTATTCCACTTAGCATAATAGCCTCCAGATCCATCCAGGGTGCTGCAAAATACGTGATTTCATTCTTTTTAATGGCTGAGTAGCATTCCATATATTCTATGTATATATGTGTATATAAACATATATACATCTATATAGTACATGCATACACTATATATACTATACTTGACATATATGATATATAGATATATACTACATATAGTATGTATGTAGCATATACTGTATATGCTAACTCCTCAATGGGCCTCATATATGTATGTATATGTAGATATACTGTATAGATATGTACATGTATATACATGTACTATACATACACAGTATATGTATATACTACATACATGTATATATACTATGTATATACACAGTATATGTATATATTTAGCATATACACACAGTATATGTATATACTACATACATACATAGTATAATGTATATGTGTAGTTTATATATGTATAATACAGTATATATGTGCTGTGTATATTACATACATGTAGTATATCATAAATGCTATATATATGGTAGGACTTATATAGGTAATGTGTATGTATGTGTTTGTGTATGTGTGCGTAGTATACCATAATACTTTTATAGTATATATATGTGTGTGTATATATATATATACTCATGAATGAAATACACACACACACACACACACACATTTTCTTTATTTAATTCTCCATTGATGGACACTTAGGTTAATTCCATATCTTACTATTGCGAATAGTGCTGTGATAAACATATGAGTGGAGGTATCTTTTTGATATAGTGACTTATTTCCCATTGGGTATATGCCTAGTAGTGGGATTGCTGAATAGAATGGTAGTTCTCTTTTCAGCTCTTTGAGAAATTGTCATAGGATTTTCATAAAATTATACTAATTTACATTTCCACCAGCAGTGTATAAGCATTCCATTTTCTCTGCATCTTCACCAATGACTGCTGTTTTTTGACATTTTAATAATAGCAATTCTGACTGATGTAAGATGGTATCTCATTGTGGCTTTAATTTGCATTTCTTTGATGATTAGTGATGTTGAAGATTTTTTCGTGTTTGTTGACCACTTGTTCGTCTTCTTTTAAAATATCTGTTTATGACTTTTGCCATTTTTTTAACGGGATTTTTTGTTTGTTGTTGTTGTTGAGTTGTTTGAGTTCCCTGTAGACTCTA
Organism: Rhinopithecus bieti; assembly: GCF_001698545.2. Lineage (NCBI taxonomy): Eukaryota > Metazoa > Chordata > Mammalia > Primates > Cercopithecidae > Rhinopithecus > Rhinopithecus bieti. The sequence continues at coordinate 855,493 of NW_016812757.1, forward strand.
CATATTATCCCTTTTTCAGATGCATAGTTTTCGAATACTTTTTCCCATCTATAGGCTATCTATTTACTAGATTGATTGTTTATTTTGCTCTGCAGAAGCTTTTTAGTTTAATTATGTCTTATTTGTCTGCTTTTGTTGTATTTGTTTTCGAGGACTTGTTCATAAATTACTTGCCCAGGCCAAAGTCCAGAAGAGATTTTCCTAGTTTTTTTTCTAGGATTGTTATAGTTTCAGGTCTTACACTTAAATCTTTAATTCACCTTGAGTTAATTTTTATATTTGGTGAGAAATAAAGAGTTCAGTTTCATTCTTCTGCATATGACTCTCTCATTTTTCCAGTACCATTTATTGAGTAGGGTGTCCTTTCTCCAGTATATATTTTTGTTGACTTTGTCTAAGATCAATTGGTCGTGGGCCTGTGTCTTTTTTTCTGGGCTCTGTATTCCATATAATTGATCTATGTGCCTATTTTTATACTAATATCATGATATTTCATTTGCTATAGCCTTGTAATATAACTTGAAATCAGGTAATGTGATGACTCCAACTTTTTTCCTTTTGATTAGAATTTCTTTGTCTATTCAGGTTTGACTTGTTTGATGTCACAAAATTAAGAAGAGATAAAGTCACTTTGTTTTGTTTTTGCAGTTCTGCCATTTGTCTGCAAGCTGACTTGCAGTCTTTAGGATTTCAAAGGAAATTGCATCCGGGTAATGTCTTAAACAAGTGATTCACCACATAACAGAATTACTAACAAAAACCATATGATAATTTCAACAGATGCAGAAAACTCACTTGATGAAGTTCAGCATCTTTTCATGGTAAATCCCCCATCAAACTTGGTATCAAAGAAACATACCTAAAATATTAAAAGCTATATAAGAAGCTATATAATTGATCTATGTGTCTATTTTTATACCAATATCATGATATTTCATTTGCTATCACCTTGTAATATAACTTGAAATCAGGTAATGTGATGACTCCAACTGAGCTTCCACTTATGACATTCAATGATGGCAATTGCTCCCATTTACTGAGTGTTGCTGAATGCTTCATGTGCATTATTTGACCTAGTCTTTTCAACAGCCGTGTTAGGTAACTATTATTATCACCATTTGCATAGTGTCAAAAATGTTACATTACTGTCTAAGGTCACACATCAACCTAGAGAAAAATCCAAAATTCTATTCTCAAGATCATTTATTAGGCCCTATGCTACATAATTTATTATTGAAAGGGAATGCTCCATATCTACCCTGCTTATGACACAGGACCAACCCAACTAATACAGGTGAGTGCTGTTTGTAAACCACTAACTATAAACTATAAAATGTGAAGATTTTATTGGAATAGTACTTTGCCTTCTGAGGCAGTTGCTATACAAAATAAATTTTTGACAGTTTTCCAAGCTTGTACAATTTTTGATGTTGGTTTTGATTTTATTATTTCTGTCTTTTCCTTTTCATTGTCAGGTAGTCAGCTATATTTGCTTTTTGTTCTCAGTCTTTCTATTTCTAGGAGCCCTTGTCACAACCTGCAGAACTTAATCTTTTGTGGGTGGAAAACTAGATAGTCAAAAGAGGTGCCGAGTAGATTTAAATGTGGAAAATATGAATTATGAAATACGGGTTACATGGGATTTGGAATATGAATTTTGAGTATAAAATATACTTTTACCCCATTTTAAACAAAATCTATGTCCAGTTTCTCAAGAGTTGAGGTCAAAAGGACCACTTGCTTTTGAATAAATAAGATTTAATTATATGGTAAAGCCAATGACCTATTAGTGACAAAATACTCCATGCAAATGTTTAGCATTAAAAATACTTTTACCAACAGACAACATAAAAACGACTGTGACTAAACTAGCATCAATATCTTGATTTTATTCTAAAAAAACAAAACAATATGAAAATCACAGAAGGGGTACGTTTTTTCTCCATTAGCAATTTATGAAAAACTGGAAATATAGATTATGAAGATTTTTTTGAAAAAAGATAACTTCATTAAAACACTGCATAAACCAAAATGAAAATGAGAAGCCACGATTTCATTTCTGCGACTCCAGTTTTATGCCCGCCTTTAATTTGGGGAATCCAATTGCACGTAGGGAGAATTATACTATAATTTACTAAATGTGGCCATAATTTTCTTTCATTTTTGAGAGTACAATTGGCTTGCTTAGCCCACAATTACTTTAGTGTCCAATTGCCTACACAATTAATTGCAAATGTAAAATGTTACTGGGTAGAGGCTCTGGGAAATGTGTTCCTGATGCCTGCCAATGCCAATAGTTGCCCGATGAAGACCAAAAAATTCACTTTGAAGGACAGAGCTGGCTCTGCATACTGACAGAGACTAATATTATTAAAATTGCCTTTGAATATAGATTGCAAGCAAGACATTGGCAAAAATCAAAGTGTAATTAAGAGATTTAAATGTAGATTTCAAAGGAGCCTTGTTGTTAGGGCTTTTTAGCCAGTGGAGGAAGGATTAGCAGAGACAGCAAGCAAAACAGATGTAAAAGATTCTTCTTTAATGAAGTGTTTCTGTGAGTTCGTCTCCAGAGCGTTGGGAAGCAACCAATAGGAACATTTTGACATTTTGACATTTCAACCAGCAGCTGGAAGAGAAGCCTCTGCTAGTTCTCAGCACCTTCCATCGTACACCACAGGGTGTCAGAGAGGCTTTCACAGCAAAGGTGAGAGGTATTACATGCAATGGACCAGGCTAAACTTCACCATTTGAAAAAGTCCTGAGAATTGATAGCTTCTCACCCAGGTATGGTTGTTCCTTTGCAATACCTCCAGAGTTTCTACTGTGTATATAAAGAAAAGAAAGAAAAGGCAGATTGCAAATACCTTTTATGTTCCTAGAGAGAGGACTGCATTTTGAACTGCATTTTGGGACCAGGTTAAATAATACATTTCTATTCGTGGATGTGAAAATAGGTTCAGAATTCAAAGAGGTTGCTGATCTATGATTTGGTGATATCATGATAAAGTACAAATTACATTTTATTAGATAAAAGCAGCTTTAGCCTTTCTTCTACTTCAAGGCCTATGGAAGGAAAAAAAAAGTAAAACCGTACAATCTGCCATCTCATTCTCTCTGTGAACATTTTTCTCTTCCCAGTGCAATCGAAACACACATATGGTGCCCAGAATTAACATCATAAAAGGGATCCCATTGCTCTGCAGAGAAGACAGTAGTGAGTCATATTCTGAATCCATTTGCACAATTTAGGAATTCAATAGTTAAGGTCAACATACATATGTGAATTTTCATCTCTCACTCCCTCTCTCTCTAACCATGATTTCACACTCCAGTCGCAATCCAACACTACACTTTCATTCTAGTTTTTCTTCCTTTCATATTTGCAATTCTTTTCTCCAGTGGTGAGAAAACCAACTCCTATTTTTTTATCTGATCAATTTCCCCTTATGCAAACAATGTCTTCTCACCTATAGGCACACCCCTATGTAGGAGCCCTCCTTACCCATCTACCCTAGCACATGAGTGTCGGGCTCACTCTCCTTGGGCTTCTATACTCTGCACCAGCTGTTTGTCTGGCTCTACATCCTCCTCACTCCCTTCTGATTCTGAGAACCCCCCTGCAGGAAATCTTAGCATGGATGCCCTTGCATGGGTACCTGAATACCCAGCTACATCCCCACACCTCACACTAGGCCACACCCCTAGAGTGGACCTTCTTCTCACTCTGGTTGGGAGTCAACGCCTTGCCTTGGGCCACTGCTCCCTCCACTGCCGGGGTAGTATAGAAGCCTACTTTGCCCCATCTGATGGATTTTTGCACAAAATTCATCAGAAATAGAAGGGAAAGAAAGGAAAAGGAGAGAAGCTGGGAAAGAAGGAGATGGAGAGGTGAAGAAGAAGAAGAGGTAAACTCACGGTAGACTTTTTGTGGGTGAACTTCATCAGGTGAAGAATTTCTTTTCTATGCTTTCATTACCAAAATGTGCTTGTGTGTGTGTGTATTTAACACAATACACATACATTTTAAGTTTTATTAAAGCTTTTTTCTGTATAGAAATATTCTCATATGGCATTTCTCCTTTTCATACATTTAATGGGATGCAGAAGTCTGACTTTGTTAAGTATATTAAATAAGTTAAACTCTTGTCTACATTTGTATTTGTCTTCTTTATTATTATTGATATGCTATAGTTCTTTATATAGTCCGGGACTAGTTCTTGGTTGACTATACATGTTGCAATATTTTTCTCCCATTCTGTGACTTCTAATCTGTTAATTTATTTTCTGACATTTATTAACTTTCAAGAGTTAAATCAGGTATGGATTACAGGGGACTGGAAGGAGGGAGATATAACTGGGTTGGGTTTGGATCATAATCTGGAAAGACACTATCCTGAATGCCATAATCCCAAATGTTGAAATCTCTAAAGATCAGAATCCCTAACGTGTAAGTCCCTAAATTTGAAAATTCCTAATGTCTAAAATCCTGAAAATCACTATCACAGGATAATTGCCTAAGGTTAGGCAGAACTATCACCTTGTTATTTTCTTTATGCAGCAGAAAATGGACTTCAACTGAATCCTCAAACCATGTCAGATTTGGAATTAGGTGCAATCAGACTTTGAAAAGTGAATTTCAAGATGTTACCAGTAAAGGGTTTTGTTACTGTTGTTGTTGTTAACCTTCAGCCCAATGCATTTGGCCGAAAAATCAGGTGAGTGAATGGGCCATAAGATACGAAAACAATGGAAACTTCAGTTTAAAAATAAGCTATTCGCCTGCATTGGCATTCATTCCAACTGATGACATGTCACGACCTTTTAATGAATTAAAGCCATATTTGCTATAAAAAGCCAGCGAAGTTACTGACTGGTTCAAAACTAATTACATGCATGGTGGGATGACAAGACGTACAAAAGTGTTGTCGGTTGATCACCAGTAATTGTTCCTGCCAAATGTGTGGACTGTATATGAGCACATGTGGAATAAATTTCTGTGGACCCAAAACAGCATAGAAGTGTGGCAAAGAAGATAGGAAAAATTATTACAGAATGCTCTTGTTGGTGTATATCAGATCATGAAAGAATTTCAAACTGAGTAGCGCCACATAGAAAACGAATGTGAACGTATTCTCTAAAAAGAGGACGTCCTAACATGTATCCCTGTAATATACTTATTTGTTTGAGTTCCTTGTAGATTCTGAATATTAGCCCTTGGTCAGATAAGTAGATTGCAAATTTTTTTTCCCCCATTCTGTAGGTTGCCTATTCACTCTGATGGTAGTTTCTTTTGTTGTGCAGAAGCTCTTTAGTTTAATTAGATTCCATTTGTCAATTTTGGCTTTTGTTGCCATTGCTTTTGTGTTTTAGACATGAAGTCATTGCCCATGCCTGTGTCCTGAATGGTATTGCCTAGGTTTTCTTCTGGGGTTTTTATGGTTTTAAGTCTAACATTTAAGTCTTTAATCCATCTTGAATTAATTTTTTATAAGGTGTAAGGAAGGGATCCAGTTTCAGCTTTCTATATATGGCTAGAAAATAATAAAATGAAAATATTTACTCTCTCTTTCTAAAGATACGATCATATAAATATACATAATTATATTTTCAGGATTTTAGTCTTCCCAGATTTCAGCACTCAAGATTTTGGCACCTGAGATTGTGCCTTTTGGGATTATGATTATCTTCTAACTGAGCCCTATTAAATTTTGTTTAATTTGATTGTCTGTATTTTGTTTAGATTTTCTACCCACGTTGACATAGGTGAGATTAGCCTGTGGTGTTTCTTTCTCACAGTATCTTCTCTTGTTACTTTTCTTTGATTAACATGGTTATGATAACCTTATAAAATGAGTGGAGGAGTATTTGCTCATCTTCCAACTTCTGGAAATGTTTAAAAAGTTTTAAAGTTGTTATTGAATAATTGGCAAAAGTTGTTGGTAAAGTCTTTCAGCTTTGCATTTTGATTGTGACATGAATTTACTGCAGCTGTTGTGATTTTATTGAATTTAAGATTACTTAGATTTCACTGTGGGGTAGTTTTGTTAAGTTGTAGTTTTCTAAGAATTTATCCGTTTTATGTAAATATGCAAATTGACTTAAATAAAGCTATAATTAATCTATTTAATTGGGTGTCTAGGTTTTTAAAAATAGTAAAATTAAACACTTATTTTAGGCTACATGTATATTAATTCCCCTTAAGTTAAAATGAGGATATAAATAGCAAAAGCCTTTAAAATAAAATATAAAATATGATCATAACCTCAGTGGAGGGAAAGAGTTTTTCAAAAGGATACAAAATTATTAAGTATAAAGTAAAAGATTATAAAATTTGCTTTACTAAAATTAAGATAAAAAAATTAAAGATACTGTAAGAAAAATGAAAAGTCAAGCCACAGAATGGGAAGAAAAACTTGCAAAACATATAGCTAACAAAGAATTAATACCCAATCTATGGTAAAAAACAAAAAAGACTATAATATACCAATGAAAAAAGATACATACAGCTATGGATTAAAAATAACAAATAAAATTGACAAAATAAGGTATCTACATCAAAACACCATAACTAGGAATGCATTTAAGTCTGACCAAACATTTATGGCGGTGTGGAGCAATGGGAACTCTTCTATGCTGTTGGCCAAAATAAAAACCAGTGCAAACACATGGGACAGTCTTCTGGCAATATCCAATAAAACTTGAGTATGTGTGAATGTACGATCAGCAATTCTGCTCCTAGGTATCTGCCCCTGAGAAGTTATTGCTCATGAGTACCAAGATATATCCTAGAATATTCAGAATATTTTCTGAAATAGTCTGAACCTAGAAACTACTCAAATTACTATGCCTTATAGGATACATATATTGTGGTATGCTTATACAAATGATATTACATAAAATAAAATAAAATAACTACAGTTATCTTCAACAACGTGAATATTCAACAAAACATATTATTGAGGAGAAAGGCAAGGCCCAAGAGAGAAGGTGAAATTTCCAGTGTGATTGTGTCACTCTGAACCATCAGATCAGCAGACACTTCTGTCCTAATCCCTTCATCTCATTGAGGTGCAGCAGTGTCTCAGGCCAAACCATCAGACTCCCAGTTCTGCTTTTGGCTTCACCTTCTACTGGCCGCCACCCCCTGACTGTCTCCACTCTAGTCTCACTGGCTGCCACGCTGGTTTTGAACACACCAGGCAAGGTCACTCTTTGAGTCTTCGCATGGCTCTCCTTCTGTGGAGAACCGTCTTCCCCGGATGGCTAGAGGGCCACTGCAGCACTTCCTTCAGACCCTGATGAGAATGCTCCACTTTCAATGAAGCTTTCTCAGGCCACTGTCTGTCTTTTGCTTTACTGTTCTTCAAAGTATCATCACTACATAATCTAATATTCATGTCTTCATTCATTCATTTATTTATCTCATTAATCATGTTTGCTCCTACTAAACTGTAACCTATGTGATAATACTGGTGCAAAAGTAATTGCAGTTTTTGCCATTAAAAGTGAGGGCCAAAAACCTCAATTGCTTCTAATGGCAAAACCCACGGTTACTTTTGCACCCACCTAATATCTTTTTTTAAAAATTGCTTCATCCTTAGTTCTTATATAGTGTCTAACTCATGGTTGTTATTAAATAAATACTAGTTTATTGAATAGTAAAACAAATGGGAAATCCACACTCCAATTCCAGGAAAGCGATTACCACTGAGGGTGGTGAATGCAGACAGCATTAGAAGCTGGTGGCTTATATATACCTATTAAATGTGTCTCATTAAAAAGTGAATAATCAAAAAGCATATAATGCAAAAATGTTAACAGCACTTTAACCTGAGCTGTGCATATATTGGTTCCTATTTGCTTTCCTGTGTGTTTGAAATTTAAAATGTTTTATGATTTTTTAACATAAAGAGGAGAAACAACTTTGGAAGTTTGGCATATTACATTGTTCTTTTGGGATATAACATATTATTTCCTTTAAACTCAGTATTTCTCAGAGATCTTTGAACATGAGACACATTTTTTTTTTCAACTAAACAGCTATAAATGATTTCTGCATATAAATGTGGTTCCCTGTTTGTTTTACTACTCAACCAACCAATATTTATAAAATACCGATTACAAGTTAGACACTTGTCTAAAAACTGAGGATAAAAAAATGATACCATGTTACCAGGTGGGTTATAGTCCAGTGAGAACAGACAGATGATAAACAAGTGGAGTAAATGAATGATTCAAAGCAGGGATGATAGATTAAGTAGCGGGGATGTTACAGAGAAAAACAAAGCAAGCAAGAAAGACAGTGGCCTGAGAAATGAGATAAACTTTGACTTCATTTTCCTTTCAACTTGGGTCTTGTTTATCTCTAAGGTTTGCCAATATGTACTAGCACCAGAGCTCTCCTGTAAAATACTTTAACACTGAGACATTTACAAAAATAGATCTCATATCACATTGTATTAGTTATGTATGTATGTATATATGCATGTATGTATGTATATATGTATCAGCTTTCTAACCATGCTGCTTGATTTCCCAAAGCAAGTACATCATATTAAAAAACATCATAAAGAGTACCTCATATTAGTTTCCCAAATCAAGCTGCATGATTTGGTAAATTCAAGCTGCATGATTTGGGAATGAATATGATGTAATGTTTATGTAGATCATATTAATTTATATTCACTTCTGAGCTTGTCTAACTGAATTCATTTTTTAAGTTATATGTGGAGCTCTGCCTTAGATTTTGAGGGAGAGGGGGCTACATACATACATATGTCCTCAAGGAAAATGACAAATATGTAACTGTTTTTCATTTTATTTTGGCTTCCTGGGAGCTTATCGCCCATTTTGTTTTTCAAATAAATTATATAAAATCTTGGACAAACTAAGCTAAGCCAAGATGAACCTGGTCAGAATGATAAAAGAATAAGAAAACAAATCCTTTGAAGGAGAAAATGGCAGAAAAATTTGCTAAGAGAATAAGTGAACTTATTTTTATGTTTTCAAATATTTGAGAAGTGTAGACAATTTATCTGTTGACCCCAGAAGGCACAACTAACACCGATGAGTAAAAATGCAATACAGGAAAGAACTTTCTAGTTATCATAACCATCAAGATGGACTGAAACATATCATTAATGTCTAATGAGCATGTCTAGTACACATGGAAAAATCTTGAAGTTTCTTTCCAACTCTCCAGTTCCATAAATCTATAAATGTTGGTCCTCTGCTATTTATGCCAATCTTCTCTGTAATCTGGAATGAGGGAGCTCACTTCCCACAAAAGACCAACGCTCCTTCCTCATTTAGCTTCTTTCTAAAGGCTCTGACATCTATTTACAAAAATTCTTAGTGTCACAGAGTTCAATGAAGGGTGTTTGCACATATGTAAATAAGTGTGCATGCCTTGTCCAGGGTTGTTAAAGGTTACTGATGCGTGCCATAAATTTTTAAGAGTCATCTGCTGCTCTGGGCAGAGGCCACGGCTGGTAAGGCTGTTGTGCTGCCATCCACTCATCATAAATCCTTCAGAAGGCTTCGCACTGTCATGGGCAATTTTGTTTTTATTGTTACTCTTTCATTTAACAAAACATGATAAATTGGTTCTGTCTATTGTGCGTTTCTCAAATAGCCACTTCCTGGTTCATTATCATGATTATATGACACGTGAAAAGAATAGGGAAGGCTGAGTTAATGGGGCTGTCTATGAGCCACAGACTGCTAGGAAACTAAAAAGATCTGCATGTTGACAGCATCACAGCTGAGTATCGGGACCCACCAGATGTCCCTGAGCTGTGACCAAAATCAAGGAGCCTTTGTTGACACCCCACCCACACACACCAACACCCATAAAGGTTATGCATTAAAGAAGGATGACAGATCAGTATAGTGCAAAAAGGAATGAAAATAAAAAGTAAAATATTGAATGTTTTCCTTATGAGTCTTCCAATTGCTTTCTTTGTATCCCCTATAACTCTCTCTATTGTGCAAAAATTCAATTAACAATTTCATAAATCAATTACAAGAGTTTTTTTTTTTAATGAAGTTATCAAATATTTAATGGATGTTTTTCAGAGCACAATGGTGAAATTCAATTTCTGGTAAATTAGTTTTTTTAACCTAATCCCAGAATATGCTTAATTATGTAACATAATTTTGCGTTAGGTATTTAGTGACAGAAACAAGTACTATTTGGTCATTACAATCTCATGATTATAATTCATCAAAGTACATTCAGAAATGATTTGACCATGATTCAGCAACAATATCAACAAAACAGCAAATACTAAATTGAAGTGGAGTTAGATATTTTCTAACGTCAGAAACCATTTTTCTAGGCCCAGAGTTTTCTGTGTGCATACTGCACATAACGAACAATAGTAGTGATGAGAGCTAACACACGCACACGGCTTTGGAGTCTGAAATGAATTTGCTCACCTGTTCCCTTCTTTGATCATCCTGATTATGCTGAGAGGTAGACAAGCTCTACTTCATTTTCCACATGAAAAACTAAAGATTCAGGAAGGTTAAGTGACTTTTCTTGAAGATGAATTTAAAATGTGCTAGGCTGGAATTCTGGCTTCAAAATTTGTTTCCTTTTCCATTTTATTTTCTTTTCCAACTCTGTCTCTCTGTCCATTAAAAAATCTGTTCCTTCCCCTGCCACACCATGCCTTGCGGTTGATGCCTCAGTAACACTGAAATGCTGTTGGTGAACAGACCTGCCATGTGATTCCAGAAGCTCATGCCTTTCACAGGCTGTTCTGATTGCTTGGAATTCTCCAGGTGAACAATGAAGCTCCTGTTGATCTTTTAAAATTCTTCATTGTCATCATCTCCTTAGTATCACATTTCCAGACACCGTTCCATATTTTTTTAAAGCTTTGTATTTAATGCCCAAACACACCCCAAAATAGAATTTCTTCCAGCCTCAACATTTGTCAGTCTTCAGTCCTTTGTGACTCTTCCATCATTTCCTTGATGTATTTGTTGGTTTTGTGTTGCTCTTTGCCAGAAAATTTCAAAACAAATTTTAGACATCTGTGACTATGTTCATATACATTCTAAAACATTTTGTTTCCCATTTGTAAACTGTGTATGATTATGTCATTTCTTCCCCAGTATGTCATCAATTGTCCTCAATTTTTTCAACATGTATCTTCTGTTGGCTTATTCAAATAAGAATTAGAGGAGATTCTCAGACTGTACTTTCTTGATGTGGAACTTGCATCCCCCTCAGTCTATAACAGGCTCCCCACCTACCTCCGACATTTCCCCCATGCTTTTTCTTTCTTGAAGAAATGGTAGAATTTCTCAAAGTCTGGATTTGATTCATTGTATCTCCTGCTATTTAATATGTTCCTTTATGTCTTATTAACTAGGCAATTAAGTCTAGATGCTTGATTACATTCAGTCTTTATATATAGATGAAACTTGATTAAATGCTTGATTAAAAACATTTTGTATGTATGTATATGTGAATAATTGAAATGGGGTATCAAGCATTTCCTATTGCACCATCTCAACGAAATACATACGACCTTATTTTTCCACTTTTAGAACAGTAAAGTTAATGTCTGGGTTCAGACATTATCAATCTGATCCATTCATTAATGACATCCCTGTCTATCTTTCCCAGTGGATTTCACCCGTGGTAAAGTAGTAAACAAAAGAAAACAAATATTTGTTGCCCAGCACCATTATTTCATTGGAAGTAGCAAAATGGTAATTTCTAAATTCAAAAATTTGTCCTTTTTTGTAATTTTTTTCTATAACAAACTTAGCGTCACCAAGTACTTTTTTTTCTAAAATGCAGTCTGTATTAGAAAGGCAGGATCAATGTTGTCATCTTCTTTTACTTAGCAATGTTTGGAATAATCAGTGGGTGCCCTAGCAAACTCCAAAGTTCATCAGTAAGGTTATTACTTTTAAAAATGTATTATTATAAATGAATGGATGTGTGCACATTTGTGTGTGTGTACATGTGTGTGTGTGTGTATGTGTGTGCGTGTAGGTGTGTGTGTGTGTGTGTACGTGTGTGTGTGTGTGTGTACATTTTCAAAAGATTTTTATGGTGTCATTCACTCCACTGCAGTTGACATTCTCTTGGTTGCTCAAATTTTCTCATCAAGGGCAGTAGGACTCCGTTTTGCAAGTTGCTTCTTATACAGACGGCCTCTTGTTCATCTGTGATAATTTGTTTGCTTTCGACATGACCAAATGTCCCAGGCTCACATTTTATTAGATGAGACCTTTTAAATTGCCGAAAATCAATCATTTTGGACGTACAAAGGGACAACGTAATACAGTTCAAACTAATACATATTTTGCTCCTATCGTAGAGACAGCTAGTTCAGGGAGTCCTGGTTCCTTATGGTGAAATAGTGTTTAGATATCATAGGGGATGAAATGTTAATTGGTCCTGGCTTTTGATTACTTCAATATATATTTCTTAAAAGAGAAAAAAACACGAGTGAGTAATTATTTTCAATTTATGTAAAGATTATGTGATTTTACTTTTATTGAAATTCTTTTATTTTGTATTTCATTTCTCTTATGATGAAAATCTTCCTTTCTAATTATACTAATAAAACATATTTTCTTTATCCTATTTAAACTATGCTAGGCATATGCAATAGTCTCAAAAGCAAAGTAGTAATGTCAATATTGCTGACAGAACAAATATATTATAACAAAATTTTTACAGATTACCAGGTGCAATATAAGATACTGTGTTAGGTTTTTCTTTCATTGCTGTAAAGAAATACATGAAACTGGATAATTTATAAAGAAAACAGGTTTAATTGGCTCATGGTTCTGCAGGCTGTTCAGGAAGCATAGCACTGGCATTCGCTTCTGGAGAGGCCTCAGGAAGCTTCCAACCATGACAGGAGGTGAAGGAGGAACAAACACATCAATGGCAAAAGGAGGACCACCTGGGCGCGGTGGCTCACGCCTGTAATCCCAGCACTTTGGGAGGCCGAGGCGGGCGGATCACGAGGTCAGGAGATCGAGACCATCCTGGCTAACACAGTGAAACCCCATCTCTACTAAAAATAAAAAATAATAATAAAAAAATTAGCTGGGCGTGGTGGCGGGCGCCTATAGTCCCAGCTACTCGGGAGGCTGAGGCAGGAGAACGGCGTGAACCCAGGAGGCGGAGGTTGCAGTGAACTGAGATCGCACCACTGCACTCCAGCCTGGGCAACAGAGGGAGACTGCATCTCAAAAAAAAAAAAAAAAGGACCAAGCGAAGGTAAGGGAAAGAGCCACATGCTTTTAAATGACTAGATCTCCTGTGAAATCAGAGCAAGAGCTCACTTCTCACTAAGTGGATGGTGTAAACCATTCATGAGGTATCTGCCCCCACGATCCAAACATTTCCCAGCCGGCCCCACCTCCGACATTGGTGATTGCATTTCACATGAGATTTGGGAGGGACAAACATCAAAACCATACCAGATACCTTGTGTTTACTTTTAGCTTAGATTATACTAGGGTTTTAGAGTAACTTAATCATTATCTGACTTCCTGTACTACTCAGTTGATATATTTTAGGTTCATTTATTTCTATTTCTTTTCTATTTTTACAGATTGTTTTCTTTTTCATTCTTAAAAAAATTACATAATATTTTTCATGGTTTTAAAGTCCTCCAGCTATTTTATAACACGATCTTAATATTTATATTATTTGCAATCATTGTATATATGATATTATACATTTGTGTGTGTTCATGCCAGTACATCTCACTTGACCAGGAACTAAGTGAGGTCAGGTTCTATGTCTATATATAGCAAAGTAGTTGGCAAGAGAGAAAGTTCTAAACTTAGACATGAGTCTTGTGTGTGTGTGTGTGTGTGTGTGTGTGTGTGTGCGTGTGTGATGTGAATACAAGAATGAAACAGTTGTACATCAGAAAGGTAAACTTGTAGTGTTCATTTCTGGAATACATAACATGTATGTTGATCTCAATAAAGACTAGGAATATAGGTTGCTGGGGTATATTTGGAATCATTGGGTGTTCTTCCATGCTGAAAAGTGAAAAAATTAGTGCTGAGTTAGGTAAAATGAACACATCTTAGTAGAATGAAGATGGGATATTAGCTGTGCATGGCTTTTTGAAATTAGAACCTCAATGGTCAAGCTCTACGACTCCAGTTAGACAGATGTGGATTCAAATCCTAGCCCAGCTCTACCTCTGAATACATATATATTATTGGACAAGGTATCTACATTTTCTCTAACCCAAATTCCCTTATTATGCAATGGAGACAGTAAAAATTCCTGCCTCTTAAGGTTGCTGTGAGGAATCTGTGATCAAATAAATATAATGTGCTTATCACAGGGCTATGAACATAGAAATTAAGTAGCTATTACTAAAAAACTCTTATTACCACCATCATCATAATTATCTACTGCTACTGCTAATACTACTATTTACCACACTGTTTTTAAATGCACTTCAAATTTATTAACTAAGGTAGTAGTTCTACCTTAATTACAAGTACATGACTCCACATTTAATGCCTAAGGTAGTAACTCTCAACCTTTACAGTACTTGGAAGCAGGGGAGGGACCTAAAAAGTACAGATGCCCGGTTGCCACCCCTGAGGAGCTGATGTCCTTGCTCTACTGTGTGGACCAAGCGTGGGGTTTGAAAAGCTCTCAGGTGATGATAACGTAGCACTAGAATGGGGGAAAACTGCTGAAGGCCTTCAGATTTCAAATGATCAAATGAGAAGTTGTTTGTTAACGTTTGACTTACTCATTGATGTGCACAATTCTGCCTGGCAGTTTTGTGAAAAGTCAAAATAATCAAAATCAATTTCCATTAAGAGCACTATGCACATCCCAGCTAGGATTCAGGGACACCCTTTTTCTCTCTGCCATTCTCTGTCTGCTAATCTGCTAACTATGTATAAAGGTTTTCATTATCAGTAAAAACCACTTGTGACTCAGGCTAACGTACCAGTGAATCCCATTCACGTCATATGAAATAAAGGTAAAATGAATCAGTACTCCCAGGGACTAACATCCCGAGGTCAGTGAAGACCATTCTGCTTAGGAAAAAATAGATATGAGGCACATTATCTCCTGTCCCAGCTATTGTGTTAATCTCTAAGTTTGATACACGTTAAGAATGAATCCTTAAAAAGAAAAAAGCATGCAGTTCAACCCCTCACCAGCATGAGCTGAATCTCTAAGTGCCGTTGTGTTTTGTATTTTCTCGTCTTATTCTTCCTAATTAACGTAAAAGCATTGAGGCTCAGAATGCAACTAGGATAATCAATAAGGACCTTTACAAACATCCCAGGCATTTTAAAGCTCCTCATCATTACAATGGAGACGTAATTATATAAAAATTTAAAAAACCCACAGCAGGGCAGTGCAAGTATTACTGTAGTACCTTAGCTTTAAAATCAGATCCTGGCTGGGTCCTACATTTATGATTCATTAATTTTACTCGTGATTTTCACATGAACATAGTTTTCAATGCTGAACAGGCACAAGGCAGCACCATCATCGATGCAGCAGGTTGGACCACGCCCCTCTCTGCTTACTCCACATGTGTGCCGCAGGACAGCTAAGGATGGGGAACCGGAAGGCTGAAACTATTTTCTTCAGCTCTGTTTGAAAAGTAAACAAACTGTATCATTTAGAAGAAAAATTCAAGAACTTCTGATTTCTCTTCAGGCCACTGTACTTGCACATCTGCTTAATATTCGGTTCATTGAGAAGCCTAGTTTTGAGTTGTAAAGATTCAAGGACAACAGTAAGTCATATCTTTTGAAAGATCTGAATAGTAAGAATCAACGTCACCGGAATTGTACTCCATTCCATAAATGTATAGATATAGATTACTTCTTTTTTCATTTCTGGCATTGGAACCAGGCTCCATATTAAGAAAAAACTCAGCTAATAGTGCAATGAGGAATAACTAAACTTATTTGTCACATGAGCAAACTTTAAGAAGATAGCCCACAGGGCACCAGACATTCAGGACTGGATCTGGATTATTGATACTGGACTCTCATCAGAAAGCCATTGACATGAACACAGATTCCCATCAATGAGTTTCTTATACACAATGAGTAATCATTGCACATAATGCATAATCTTACATGTAATGTGTCTCATTAGAAATAGAACATCTTGAGATATGCTATATATGAATGGCATGTCAACATAGTTGGTGGAAGATTAATATTGTTTTGTGGGTGGTCCTAATAAGTTGTCCAGGGTGTTACATGTCACTGACTGTAGAATTCCCTTGGATTTACCATTTACAGTGATATCGACCACAAGTAGCAGTGGATGAAGACATGGTAGAATTGTTGGCACCGAACCCTGACTCAAAGTTTCCTTCTCCACTGCCATTCTCAGGGCTTGAAATGAAGCTTTGGGGTCCCCAAGACTCCCCTCTTAAGATACGTAGAAAATCAGAATATGCCACCTCAAAATACGCCTCTTTTGCCTAAGGACTGTTGAGCTCAAGGCAATTAAGAAACAGTAGATGCAACAGTGCTCTCTGCATTGCCTGTTTTGCCTAAATGCAGGGAACTGATTTACGAAGACCAGAGATATTCCACCTCCCTTTCTACAAGGGAAAACAAAAGTTAACCCCCTTAAGGCAAGTTTAGACCCTTTCTGGCTTGGAGAATGGCGGAAAAAACTCCACACTAACCAAGTTCCCTAACTAGCCTGCATCTACCAGTTATCTGCCTTCCCAAGGGTTGCCACCCCTCTGAACTCAGATTCCTTTCCCTTGTCTTGTCATTTCTCTAAAAATGTACTGCTCTTTGTTGAGGATGCTACATAAGCTGGAAATCAGAGCCATCTTACTGTGTGTCACACTCCCTAGGCATCTCTCATGTATATGTGAAATATGCATGTTCATAAACTTCTGTTTGTTTTCACTTGTTAGTCTGTCTTTTGTTATAGGGGTTCATTTCAATGAAAACTCATGATAATTAAGGAAAAAAGTATTTTCTTCTCCCAGTAGATGCAAATACTTCAGGAAAGAAAGAGGAAAGGAAATGGGAGCAAAGTAAAACATAAACATTTCCATACTCAATTTCCAGCAAATTGAGGCATAGAAGCTCATCACTGACTTGTCATTTTGTTGGAAAATACAGTTGCATATCTAGACCTTGACTTCCAAGCTCAGTCACTCACCTTGCTGCACGCACTAATATTTCTGCTCTGTTGCTGTCTCTCCCTCAGTGGCAGAGGCTATTTTTTCATCTCAATGTCCCTAGTGCCAAGTAAAAGCACTATGACTTATTAGATGCTGAAAGCGTGTTGAACTAAACCATGTTTGTTAAAAATAGCAATGTTACCCACTTCCCTGTGTAGATCACTTAGATAATGCCATTCAAACTTGAAGACAATGCTGTATATATTGTCCTTGCTTTCATGGAGAAAAGCTCAATACTGCCTTTCAGCAAAGGGCCAGGTTGCTTCTCATCACAGACCTGGGGCTTCCGTGTGCTACTTTCCCCCAGTGTTTCACTGAAGAATGATGGGAAAAACATGGCAAAGGGTGCAGAATGCAGAGCTGAGGTTAGCACTTTGACTGCATTTTATCTTTCCTATATTCCTCAGTTTTCTGAGACACTGTATCTTTTACAAGAAAAACTTTTTTTTACCACGATCATTTTCAGATATAGATTTTCTCTTTTAGAGCTTCTCTAATGTGCTGAATTCTGCATTCTTGCAAGTAAGGTATGGCAGCTTGAAAACGTGAAACATGGCATTTTCCTGAATTCTACATAGTTGTTAGTGTTGCGACAAATGTATAAAATGCCATACTATATGTGTTGTTTTTTGAAGCTCTGGTACTGTCATTTATAAAGATGTCTTTGCTTCCAATGTGCACTACGTATTGTAACTCAGAGAGGTATGAGTTCCCTGAAAGTCAGAGTGACTTAGCTGGCTATCTCACTCACAGCATGGGGACCCACAGAGAAACCCAGGAGATTTTTAGTAGTTTGGCACTAACTTGGCATAAGACTTGTTGGCTCAAAAGATGTAGGGAATTTGAATTCTTTCTGAGTAAATGTGAAAACTCATTTATTAGTTTCTCCACACCAATGTCTACACATAAAACATTGTTTCAAATGACAGAGGCTGTCACCATGTGGAGTAAAAACAGTCCTCCTCTTTACTCCTTTCTCTAGCAGCTTCTCTTCATCTCAGCATATTCCTACCTCTCAGACACATGGCATAGGACCTAGGCTAGAGAAAGCAAAATGTTTCCATTAACTTCTGCAGATTTCCTGTGCCAATCAGAGTTTCTGAGAATCAAAGAGGATAAGTCATCTCCTTGGGTAGGAGTCTCTCGCTATCCTAGAAAAGGTGGGAAATTGTGATTTGGAGGTGCATATCTTTGGAACCAAACAGCTGATGGGAGGACCAATGTCTTGAATACTGTCTTACTCTACTACTATTCAATCTAGCAATCCCATCACTGGGTATATACCCAGAGGGAAATAATTTATTCTATCAGAAAGGTACTTGCACTCATAGGTTCGTTGTGGAGTGATTTACAATAGCAGGGACATAGAGTCAACCTAAGTGCCCATCAGCAGTGGACTGAATAAAGAAAATGTGGTGTACTTACACCACGAACTACTATGCAACCATAAAAAGAATAAAACCACGTCCTTTGCAGCAACATAAATGGAGCTGGAGGTCATTGTGCTAAGTGAGCAGACTAGCATAAGAACAGAAAACCAAATACGGCATGTTCTCACCTAGAACAGGGAGCTAAGCATTGAATAAACATGAACATAAATATGAGAACAATAGATACTGGGGATCACTAGGTGGAGGATCACTAGGTGGAGGCTGGAGGTAGAGAGGATGTAGGCTGAAAAACCACCTATTGGAAACTATGCTTACTGCTTGGGTGGCGAGAGCACTGGAATCCCAAGCCTCAGTGTCATACAATTTACCCATGAAACAAACCTGCATGTATACCTTTTCATCTAGAATAAACTTTGAAATTAAAAAAAAAAATAGACTTCAGAGATCTGCACCAAACATATAGCAGACAAAATTACAAATTGTGTAAATGCCAGTTTTTACCATAAAAATCACTGGATGGTAGATACAGAAAAAAACATTAGACAGGATTGAAAAGTCTGGGTTTGAATCGTAATGTGAAGATTCACAATAGTTTAGTTCTGCATCTGTTCACAAGTAAGAGAGAACAGGTGCTTCTGGACATATTGTTCATATATGTTCTAATTAATCTAGGCACTCTATGTGTAAGCCAATGGGGCATATCCACACAGTATAGCATATTGATTAAGTGCATGAGCATTGATCATAGAGAGCGAGATGTAAATACTAGCTCTGTACTCACAAGCTGTGTGATCTAAGCTACTGGGTAGATTTTCTTCATCAATAAAATATCCTTCATAACTCCAACTGCAATGATGATTATGAGGATCATCATTCTGGAAAAGGAAGGCATAGGAAATCTTACCAGTGGCAGCTATTATTTTGGGATAACTATTGTACTAGATCCTCCTCCTAGGCTGAATGTGTGTCTATTTTGTCTCACTGCCCAGCTGCTCACCTTCTAGTTTCAGAACCCAAATCTCTTCCCTCAGCAAAACACCCTCTCAGGAAATGGAACTATGGGAAACGTACTGGAACCTGAAAATGAGGAGATCACCCAATTTTCAGGTTCCAGGTCTGGGCTTTTGAGCCATGGCTGGAATTCTGAAAATTCTAAGTATACCTTAACTAAATGTTAGTGCAACAAAAGGACTGATTCAGCAGCCATGGGAACTGCCTCAGTCATGGTCATGGGACCAAAGCCAGTTCACCAAGTCTTCCCTTTGGTTTTGCCGAGAATGTTGGGAAAGGGTCATTGTCTTCATGCTGAGACTTCCTGCTATTTGTAAAGGACGTACTAGGAGCTGCTGATGGGTATAGACATGTGTAAGTCTGCAGGAAGGCAACTCACTTGAAAGAGTAATAAAGACCACCTGGATCCACTGAATTTCTACCTCAAACACCTCAGTTTCTTGACGTATTCTATTTCATTTTTTATTTAAGTCAACTTGAGTAGGTTTCTGTCATTTGTTACTAAGAGAGTTATGGCTAAGACACTTTTATTACACATCCTTCTTTTGAAACAAGACCAGGCCATTTATGATTTGTTTCTTGCTCAGAATTCTTCTCCTATCCTTTGAACTCGGTGTTAGAAGCTGACCTCCCAAATGCCTATGTCCAGATGGCTTAGGTGGGACTTAGGCTTGGACACAAGTTTATGATCTCCTAGATCAGCGTTTCCTGCAGTATTTATTCCATTGTAGGCAAGCTTATTAATTTATGTGAAAATACAAAGGCCACAGGATAGCTTAAAAATAACCTCCAAAATGAAAAAGAAAGTGGAAAAAATCACTCCGCCCCATATTAAAGTCTAATCATATAGCTGCATTAATTGAGACAGTGTGGTATGCGCCGAGAGACACATAAATCGACTGAACAGAAGAGAAAAATTGAGAAATTGACCAAAATAAATATGACCAACTGTTTTTTGATGAAAGTGCTAAGGCAATGCAGTTAAAAATGAATACCCTTTTAACAAATGGTGATGGAGCAGTTTAATATTTAGAGTTAAAAAATAATTTTGACCTAAAATTCACAGCTCATATAATAATTAACTCAAAATAGATCTTGTACTTAAATATAAAATGTAACCTGATGAAACTTTTAGAAAAAAAATAAGAGGAAACCTCGGAGATTGAGAGTTGGGCAATACGTTCTTAGACTTGACACTAAAACAAATAATCTACAGAAGGACAAAGTAGTAAATTAGACTTCATCAAAATGAAAATCTTTGGCTCTGTAGAAAACCCCACTAACAGGATAAAAAGGCAAGCAATAGACTAGGAGAAAACATTTGTAAACTACACAGCTTTTAAGAATGAGTATCTACAAAAAATTAGCTGGGCGTGGTGGCAGGCATCTGTAGTCCCAGCTACTCTGGAGGCTGAGGCAAGAGAATGGCGTGAGCTTGCAGTGAGCTGAGATCGGGAGGCGGAGCTTGCAGTGAGTCCAGATTGTGCCACTGCACTCCAGCCTGGGCGACAGAGCGAGACTCCGTCTCAAAAAAAAAAAAAAAAAAAAAAAGAATGAGTATAAGAATGAGTATCTAGAATAGATGAAATCTCAAAGCTCAATAGTAAAAGTACAAATGTTCTAATTACAAAGTGGGCCGAAAGACATGAAGAGACATTTCACCAAAGAGGATTGTGTAAATGCTCAATAAACACGTGAAATAAAAAAAAAGTTCAAGATCACTGGCTGTTAGTGCACTTCTGCCTCCATAATAGCACCCACCATTGACCAGCAGCTTAAACAGCAGACGTTTATTTTCTCACAGTTCTGGGGCTGGAAGTCCAAGATCAAGCAGGATTGAATTCTCCTGAGGCCTCTCTCTGGGGCTTCATCATGGCCACCCTCCTGCATCCTGTGCAGATGGCTGCCCCTCTGGAGATGTCTCCCTGGTGTCCTTATCCCCTCTTCTTATAAAGGCTCACATCAGATTGGATGAGGGCCCAAACCAGAGACCTCATTTTGACTTAATTACTTCTTTCAAGGACCTGTCTCCAAATATAATCACATTCTTAGATATTGAGGGTTAGGGTTTCAACATATGAATTTTGGAGAAACATGATTCAGCCCATAATGTTGGCCATTAGTGCAATGAAAATTAAAACCACATGGAGACATCACCACACACCTATGAAAACAGCTAAAACAAAAAACAGTGATGACACCCAGTGCTAGTGAGGATCCTGATAAATGGGATCACAAATATCTGGCTGGCGGGGGTGTAAAATGGACATGCACTCTGGAAAAAACATTTTGGAAGGTTTCTGTTTTTCAATTGTTGTTTAGCTAAACATGCAACAACCGTATAAACTCAGTAATGCACACTTGGGCTTTTATCCCAGAGAAGTGAAAAAGTGTGTTCACACAAATACCCATACACAAATCCCAATGATCGTTTTATTCTTAATAGCCAAGAATAAGAAGCACCCTAGATGTCCTTAAACAGGTGGCTGTTCAAACAAACTGTGGTGCAACTCTACCGTGAAATACGACTCAGCAAACAAAATGAGCAGACGATTGATGCAATCAACCACCTGAATTCCTCTTCCGGAATTTGTGCTGAGTAAATAAAACCCCTCCCAGAAGGATTGCATGTAACATTTGAAACGTGTTTATAACATCTGAAATAAGAAAATTGTAGAAACGAAAAACTAATTACTAATTGCCAAGGGTTACAGAGAAAAATGCAGGCAGGGAGCAAGTGGGTGTGGTAAAGGGCAACTGGAAAGATCTCATGGGGTGGAAATATTCTACTTCTTGGAAATGTTCTGTATCACTGGCTGTGACACTGCCGGACAGTTATTCAAGATGTTGCCTTCTGGGAAAATTCGGTAAAAGGTGGAGGGTATCTCTGATATTTATGTGTTAACTTACAAATATTTCCAAATTAAAAATATAATTAAAATATCCTTGATTTTAGGAACTTGATTTTAGGAACTACTAAAGAATGTACTTTAGCAAGAAACTGACCTCACATGGAAGACAGCATTATTTTCTTATACTTTGAAATATTTCAGAAAAAAACTTCTAGAGAAAGGACACGTTTATCAGCTACTAACTTTAAAACAAAACTTGTAGGATTATGCTGTCAGAGAAATTTTGGAGATTTTCCAAAATTCTTATTTTACCAAACCAAAAAATAAATGACAACTTGGAGTAAATGTATATTCACCAAGATTACACAGTGAACGGGCAACTAAACCAGGACGACGTCTCCCAGCTACCTGACCACAGCGACTGCCATCACACCACACTGTTTGATTTGGCTAAGCTTGAAAATTAACTACTCTTAAATTTAATATACAATATTTTTCATTTTAACTAGTTAAGTACCTACATAATGGCTTTCTCTGCATTGGAGGCTGATATAATTTGATGGATATTAGGGAAATTAAAACTTTAAAAATCCACAGCCAGCCTAGTTGGGGATACAGTGAGGAAGTGTTAGGGACAGGCACCACCTGTAGGTTGTATGAGCCCAACCAGGGTGATGCAGGGACTCTGAAAGGCACACAGCTCTACAGCTGAGATGAGCCACTACAGCTTCACTGTGACCAGCTACACATAGTGAGGGAGTTGGTCAAGACCTATATTCTCAACGTGCATTATCCTGCTTTATGCTGGCACATGTAAGATCTCTACCATGACTCCAGCAAGATGGGAGACAAAAAAGGGGAAAGTGAGACCATGGCTATCATTTGAAGAAAGCTGTTTGTTACAAAGCAAAAGGGGAAGGCCTTGCTTGTCTATAAATTGATGGTAAGAAAATGTTGACCTATATTGACTTTTAATTAATGTCTAGAACTGAAGTCTTGTAATTTCACTAACCATTCCTAATAAAAATATGTACACAAATCTAATTCTGCCTTCTACGGCACATATGGGACAGCTATGTTCCTCACAGCCTCCGCAAAGGATGTGATGCCCAAATTCACTGGGAGAGAAGTTTCTAGGATCTATGTACGTAAGCTCCAAGCTTGAGAAGACTGGCCTCAGTTATTCTCTATGTTGTACCTAGGTGCCATAAGCTCATAGTTATTTTCCATAACTCTTATGCTCTGTGGGCAGTTTACCTATGCTCATTATTTCTTATCAGGACCTTTACATTGAATACAAGGAGAGCAGTCTGTTACTCAAAGGAACACACACAGAGATGCACACACAGCAGATGCATACATGGGCACACACACACACATACACAAATATACATACTGCGCAATATATATACATGCAGATTGCGTACACCTACAGATGCCAGACTACAGATGGGTACCATAGTCCACACAGAACAGATGCACATACAGATGTAGATGCGCACACATGAGTGGCCACGGGATACCACCATGCAGCAGGCACAATACACAGAGCAGACGGCACATGGGAGAGGACAACACTTACAATACACAGTGATAATGAACTAACACAGGTACATGATCATACATGGGTACCATCATGTATGCATAAGGTATACAGATGCATGATCCACACAAGCCACACATGCACACATACACATACACACGGTTATCACACAACTGCAGAGTTGTAGCACTTGACGGTACCATCACATCATAGCACATACTGCCAAATACACAGATGCATGATGCACATCAGTTACACACACCATACACAAATACACACACAATCAGAAGCACGGTAAAGTACCCACACAGGTATACCACAAATCACCGATACAGATTGCCACAGTACACACTCAGGATACACAAACACACAGATGCAGATGCACACAGGTACCCACACATACACATGCCCAAACACACATATGCAGATGCAGACAGGTACCCACACATACATACACAAATACCCAATTGCAGATGCACACAGGTACCACACACACATACATACACAAATGTACACACAGATGCAGATATGCATGAATACACACACACATAATTCTGATGTGTTTATTTCTAAGGTTTTTTGTTCACTAAATATGCTTGCCAAATACTCAATGAACTCACAAATTGATACTATAAAATGAAAAAGTTTTAAGCAGCTGATTAACATTTCTCCATTTACCCATTCATGAGATCCAGTTATGAGTTAATATTAAGTACACAGTAGAGTGAAATTTACATTGAAAATGGGAACAGTACGCTTTAACACGGTTGAAAATCTTCTCTATGCTATGGAAGGAGTGTTCCTCCATAATTTATACACTGAAATCTTAACCCCAATGGAATGATGTCAGGAGCCACGCACTTTGGCAGATCATTAGGTCATGAGGATGGAGCATCCATGACAGGGATGGGGCTCATTATAAGAAGAGAAACAAGAGAGCTCGCTCTCTCTTCTCTGCCCTGGGGGACGACTGTTGATGAAGAACAGGGAGCAGAACCACCCCAGGCTCTAAGTCCTGATCTTGGACTCCCCAATTCGCATGACATTTGAGAAATAAATTATTGTTGTTTAAATCTTCTATGGTATTTTGTTAGAACAGCCTGAGTGGACTAAAATGTATTATAATGCAGAAAGTGAGGAGTGAATCACGACTTGAACTCCTGTCTGCCTAACCCCAAGGCCCACCTCCTCCTCTGCCATCTTGCTCCCATAATGTGCTCTTACTAAGGATCTCCACGTGCCAGGCACTGTGGTATCAGCTCACCTCTCTCCATTGTCAATGCTGTTTTCTGAATAATACAAATAAAATTACTAGACTCTTGTTTTCCCTAAGCAGAATGAAAATGGGTAGGTTACTGAGATGACGAATTATTTTAAAATGACCTACACTCTGAACTTTCACCTCCTTTGTATGCGTTGTAAAATGGTATTTTGGGTACAGAATTATGTTGCATGAATGTCTTCATGAGCATTAATATTCTCTTTGAAAATATGGCTTTGTTATTCATTATCTTTGAATTAAGAATAAGTCTTTCTTTTTTTTCTCTTATCTTTTCTCTAGTTAAAAAAAAAAGAAAGAAAGAAAAGAAAATCTCAACCATTAATATACTCATCTTCCAAGACAGGAATAATAAATCTTGAAGTGGTTCATTAAATATCAAACACTTATTTCAGTTGTTTCTTCTGATTTTGGAATGCACTTTATACAAAATGCCTCTAAATGGTCAGTTTTACTGATTACACAGTGTTTATTCTTGAGGGAAGTGATGATTTTGTCACATTTGCTGTGTCTCATTCAAAGAGTCATTTAGTAACAGGCAAATGGGGTGTAGCACCCTTGGGGGCAAAGTAAGTAGGTTACAAACAGTAGAGAAAACGGGAAATTTGAGTCATACTTTTGTTAGCCAATGTTTGACTTCCAATTACCTAGATCTCCTGAGAGCTGACTGACATGTACATGTACACAGAACTGTATGTCTGTATGTAATTGCTACGAATAACACAAAATGGTCTAGAAGAAATGGAGGATACTGAAAGCCCTCCATAAGTGGGTGGCACTTGGGCTGAACTTCAAGCTTCTGACGTCATTGACAAGATACCTGTCTGTTCTGACCTGCAAAGGCTGCCACTGCCACACCCTCACCTCGGCACTTTTGGGCTCACTACTCACTCTCAGACTTTTCAAGAATGTTATGTTTCTACCATAACAGCTGTGCACAAACTGTCTTCCTGGCTAGAAATCCTCTTCCTCAGAATCTAGCAGGTACTTCCTACTCACCTTGCAGAGCCAGCTCTGGCTGTTCTTCCATCTTCCTTCTCCTGATAGCCAAATCGGGCTTTGCACCTTGTGATTTACTGAATGCAGAATCTGTATGATAATGATTTTGGTGTGTCCCCATCTGACCTCTTCCGAATTCTGTGAATTCTTTAGGAACAGGAGGTGTTTTTTAAAATTTTCCAATGCCTGAAAGCATCTAATAGATGATCAGTTACCATAAGTTGAATTTAATTTGTTAGATAGTAGAGTAGAAATCCAACCTCCATCTACTGACATAGAAGCAGCACCCAACCCCCTTTCCTATGCATTTTAGTTGGCTGAAAACAGACCTTTTCCTGCCAGCTGATGCTTACGTATCTTTAGGTATGAGAAATGTAAGCCTATAGCTATATACAGTTGCCCAAAGGCTGAGGACTCAAGGAAAGCCAGAAAGGGACAGAGTTTATCTGGTCACCCACATGAACACCATGAATATCAATTGGCAGCCTGAGTTCCCGCCTTGGTGCTCTTATCTAGTACAGGATGACCAGCTGGGTGAGCTAATTAGCCCTGGAGTCTTGCTTATCTTCTAAGTCAGCCAGCTCCCCCCATACACCATCAATTCACAGCTGTAAAAAATGATGTAGCAAGAAAGAAAATACTTCACAAAAAATGTGCTCTGTAGACTTTAATAAGGATTACACACGGCCTGTGAAGGAGAATTAGGCAGAAAACACAGGAGCGGTGTGTGTCCTGCAATTAATGTGGTTTTTGTTGTTTGTGTTTTTGTTGTTGACACACAGATCAGGAGAGATTTGTGTCCAGAGAATGATAAACGTAAAAGCCAAACATTTTCTGCATTTTGATCGTATTCTCTTATATATTCTTTTCAAAAGTACACTAGAGGTTATGCTTAAAAGAGATCTTTGGACGCAACCATCTATATATCTCTTAGAATATTCCCAGAGATTGCTTTTAAATGTTCTGCCCTTATTTCAGACGCCCTTAGAAAATAAATGATAGTGGTATAGAGTTAGGAGGAACCATGGAGTTCATCTGACCTGAGCTTCTTCCCTCTACATTTTCCTAAAATGGTGATGCAAGTTAAAACAATAAATTACAATATAAAATTATTTCCTTTGAAAATGGAATAGAAAACTGCAGAGATGTAAATGGTGCACATTTGCCCTAATGCAAAAATTGCCAACACGTAATTCATATTATAGCCTGATTGTAAGTTGCACACTTAGATGCCTCTTGAATAGTGGAGTTTAAAAAATAAAAGCAAAACAAGCCATTAAATATGGCAAATGGCTTTCTCTATTGATTTCTCTTTTAATCTGTTAAGTAAAGCAAATTCCAAGACAATTTCTATTATGCACATATTTGATAATTACTTGAAGTTAAAAATGAAAGAATATAAATTAAATTACATCAAGCACCTCATGCAGTAGACTATATCCTTTATGCTTTTATTTATACTACCTCATTGTATATAAAAGGTTCATGTAAATACTGAGGAGGATGGGTTTGTTCCCATAATATTTAACTTTTGTCTACACATTTTATAATTCACATTAATTAGTCAAAGTGAGATTTTCCAATCTCAATTTGCCTAATATGGAAATTAATGAAAGCTTTTATATATTTTATTTCAGATATTTTAAAATTATATTGACTTTGCAATTCAACTTGCAGAGACTACTTCATAAGGAAATGAGGAAGAAAAGACAAGAACAAAAAAACCCCACTTTCCTCTTTTAAAAACGATCATTATTTAAGCTGTAGATTACTCTATAAAAAATATGTACCAATTAAGTATGCATTGTTTTCATCCATATAATTTGTATCAATTGTAAAAAAATGAAACTCTGTATGTAAATATAAGTACTTAATGCACTTTGGGCTTGAAAACAGCAATGAGATACACAGACATGAAATAGGAATGAAATGAAGAATAAACACAAACCAATCAGAGATTACATGTAAATATTCTCACACCTTATGAATCAGTGAAAGTCACTGTATATACTGAACAGAGCTGTGTTATTATAATGTAATATAAATACAAACAGTTTCCAAACACTTCTATGGCCAGTTACATGCCAAGGATGCAAATTTGATTAATGTAAACCTGATTACTATGCTTTGAGAGAATTTGTGGCTTGGTGGAAAAGAGTTAAGGATTTGGACAAAGATGTCCTTAAAATAACTATTATAATGGAGGTAAGTACACATGCGAGATGGTGCACGTAGACTTCTCACTGTGGATGCAGCCCTTCAACTGAGACCCAGGGGGCCTAGTACTACCACAATCAACCGCAAGCAGTGTTCTTTCTTTCTTTAATTTAGGAAGGCTTCTTGCTTAGGCAGAATGCATGAAGACACCATTGTAAGAAAATAAAGATTGTATTTTCATGTAGTTTGACTTTACTGAGTGGCTGCCGCCTTCCCTGTTTTTTCTTGCCAGGTTGACCCCTCCTGGATACTCGAAGGGCCTCTACCTGTTCTCCTATCTGACTTCTGCCTCTACAGAGCCCATTCCTAGCTACTCACTCAAATGTTGCTTCTCACTAAGGCCAGACCCGGACCATGCCTGGGTCCTGAATCAACTTTCTGCAGTGTCTCCTGGGAAGAAAGGTTCTCTGGATACCAAACTTTATCACACCTCAGCTGGGACCATGTGCCAACCACTTCCTTAACTCAAGAGTTTAGACTGACATTCACTGCTGGCCTCGAATTCAATAGCATGCATAGTTCCAAAATCAGTAAGTCAAATACACTTGTCTTAAAAAAAAAAAAAAAAAGAATCACATGAAGACCAGGCCTGAAGAATCCCTGAACAGACAAAACCAGTGTGGTGTCATAAATAATTTCAAGCTTGCTTTATTTATAAACATAAGCAAAACTTAACTTATTTCTTATAAACACCTACATTAAAAGAAAAAAACAGAACTCAAGCTCAACCAATCAGAAGTAGCCAACAAACCTATAATTATGGAACTAGGGACTTTTCCCAGTGGGATATACCAATTAAGGCCACTGTATACCTGTAACCAATCAAACATCCTCTTTGCTTTATTTCCACGTACATCCTATAAACGCCTCCCCCTCAGTGGAGTTCTTGAGACACTTCTGTTTTGGAGCTGCCTGATTCATGAATTTTTGTGTGTTCAAATAAACACATTAAAATTTTATTGTGCCTCAATTTAACATTGGCTTAACATACATCCTGTGCATAGAAAAAGGCTATACAGAGAGACCCTTTCTTCCTTGGACAACAGGGGGAAAAAAAAAGAGAGAGAGAGAGAAGAAAAAAAATTAAAGAGACTCTTCCTTTTACCCATGAAAGTTTTGGAGGAAGATACTTCCTGTGATTAAATGCTGTAGGTATGCAGAGATATTTGAAACTGATAAAGCCAGGAAGTTGCTGATGGGAAGTCAGATTTCGTTACGGATATAAACGTCTTCCTGAGAGAACTCTGACTAGAAGACAGTTGTTCATCTGCAACTTATGAGATATATTGGGGAAAATGAACAGTCTTTCCATTAGACATGCAGTGGGAAAAACCAAGGGATAAAGTCAATGACAAAGCAAAGTTTTTTAGGTGGATGTGGCATTTTTGAATTGCCTATAATAAGTGGAAAGCAACAGATGATGTATTTTAAATTTCTTCTCAAACTGAAAGCAGGAAACGTAACATAAAGGACTGTCAGATTATTGTTCTTTACATACCTTGTTTATTTTAATCCCTGCTATATTCTTAGGTAATATTAATGCACTTTATAAGATTAAATAAACTGAGGTTAAGGAAAAGTGTGTGTGTGTATGTATGTGCGTGTCTAGTGTGTGTGTGTGTGTCTGGTGTGTGTGTGGTGTGTGTGCATGTGTGTATACAAGCTCACATGGCTGATATGCTGGGGGAAAGTGTTTAACTGTGGGTCTGTCCAAGCCACTCAGGGTAAAATAAATTATACCAAAGGCCGCAGCCACCCTGAAAAGTTTGGTGCATGATGTGACGCACCTTTCGGCCCCCTCTTTTTTTATCTGTTTAGACACATGATATTTAATAAAGAAATTAAAGTAACATTTTAACTTCACTTAATCTTATATAATAATTGATAGCAGCATTTTTTTGAAATAGGCAATATGCCTTAAAATTATAGACGATGTATGCCATTTTTCATCCAGAAGAATACTGCTCCCAGGAAAGTGTATCTATGCTCTATTCTCAATCCTACTTTCTCTTGGGCTCCCTCTCACTTCCAGCTTTCTCAAAGACGTTGGTTTCATTTTACACTTAAAAAAAAATCTTTATGATTCTACATTTCCCCTCTCTTACCTCCTCTCATCAGAGCCACCATCCATTGTGTTTCAAAGTAGTATCTGGCAGAAATTGTCTTTCCCCTTACCCTGCTGAGGATCAGCACCCACCAGTATCATACCATTTCTTTGATTTTCTTTCCTTGTTATATCCTCATTAATGGATAACAAAAACAAATTAGCTGAATGCATTATCTGGTAAGAAAGATGCAGTGTTACTGGAAAGATAACCAACCATTGTACACTAAATTGAAACACTGCCTGCATCAATTTTTTGAACATACTTCACTATTACACAATAGCCAAGATTCTCAAGTCACTTGCTTCTACCTCTCTTAACCATAGACACTTATGTACAAAAGCACCTTCATTTGGCTATTCAAAAACAACTTTAAGTCCCAGTTCCAAAAGGAAACTCAACTGGCCCACCAAAATAGCTCCTCTTCCAACCAGTTAATGGCTCTGGCATCCGCCCAGTCACTCCAATGAGAAACCTCCAGCCTTGTTCTTTCCTAACTGCCCCCTCTGTCCAATGTATCCTTTAGTTCATTGTAATTTTCCAGAAAAGTAATTTACAAATATTGTCTTACCGCTCAATTTTCATCTTCATATTAGCTCAGGTCTTCTTCACTTTTAAACTAATCTGATCAACAGCCAGCAACTATGTTTACAGCTTCCAATCTCACACCCTTCTTCTCCTGGAGTTGCTGTTTAAAATATAAAATTGAACACACATCTTTTCTACTAAAAACTTAGTTGACTCTCATTGCTGATGATGTAAGGTTTAAAATCAGCAGAGCACACAGACTCTTATACTCTCTACTCAACTTGGACATGTAATTCCAGCCACCCTGTCCTCTAAGTATCCTATTCTTCAGCCAGCCACGCTGAACAGCTTCTTTTCCTGACAAGTGAATAGCATTTATCCACCTCCAGAAAGAGACCTAGCAGAGTTCTAGACACAGAGACACTCAATCAATGTTTATTAATGTAAATGGTATATTTGAATTTTCCACCTCTCCAGCTGGACATGGCTTTTCTTTCTCAAATTTTTATGTTTATCTGTGCCTCTCTCACAAGTGATTCTCAAGATTGGAGAGAAAAAAAGTTTCTCTGTGCATCTTTCAAAAGAGTTGGCCATTGATTCCTGTAGCAGGTGGTGCATGGTTCTCACAAATGTGGGGGACTAAGATGGTAATCAGAAAAGGAGATATGAAGAAGACAGATGTGATGTCCAAAGCACTCTGTGGGACACAGAAAATCAGACCATTCTCCCCAAAGTGCTAAGGGTCACTCTGACAGTGCTAATGAACTCCACAGGGCTCATGGACTCAGTCATACATGATTCGTGATTTGATGGAACCACTTTATGCTTTAAAGTCAGTAAAAGCTGAATATAAAGTCTGGAATCACCACTTAATTTACAGTAAGTCCTTGGGAAAATCTTAATTAGCCTTTCTCATCCTGATTTCTAAAATAAAAATGGGGATTGCAGTTTTCACCCTGGGTGGCAATGGGGGTTAGCAGATAAGGCTTAGCACAGGGTCCAGCACATGATAATAGATACAGGAAAGCGTTATTTTTAGTCTTTTAACAAATGTTAGCAGAAGAATTATATTTCAAGGTCTAATTATGCTATTGATACCAATAACCATTTTAATTATTAGGATTTTTTTGGAGATACAAATTAGGTCCAGTGGAATAGATCTAAAAATATTTATATTTAGACTTATGATAAGTTTATCTTGTGTGCCTGAAAATTAATTGAAAAATGTTATCACAAATTGAATAATAATTCACAATTTTAAAACAGTTTATTATTCTTTTAATCAATGAAAACCATGGCAGTTAGAGTTATAAAATCTACTAAAATTCAAATATTAATTTTACCCCTTAAAATACGTATTTAGTCAAGTAACTTAATTTCTCTAAAGACTGGGATAAGAACATTTTATTATTGAATAACTATGTATACCAAAAATTGCTGGCAACTTGGTAAATTAGTGTTATCCCTTTCTTCTTCCATTCTGAATTACATTTCTCCTTAAACAATTGTTCATAGGATTTTTCTGGAGGAAGAATTGAAAAGCACTTTGTAGAAACAATAGTTTATTCTGGGAAATAACATTTAGTAAATATCAAAAAGTTCCAATAGAGAAGTCATTAAAATAATTTTCTCAAGATTTCAATATTTTCTTGTTATTTTGCAAAAATGTACAAAAGCATGTTGATTTCTCTGTGCCTTTTCCATTGTGTGCATGTTTTAAAAACGTGTTTGGTTATAAACATTTCCCAGTTGGCACCCTGGGAGGCTTCTCGCTTGTTTGAGCACATCGAACAATGAGCATTTCATGGAGCTGCCTGAATATTGCTGTAATCCACTTGTCTGAACATCCTAACATAAACTAAATTTCATAACAAAATAAAACAGCCACAACAATCATAAAACAGAAAAAAAATAAAATAAAAGCTCTTCAGCACGTATATATAACTTCCCATGAGTTATTTTTCTCGTCTGTAAAATGCCAACAGTAGTTATGTCATGTGGCTATTCCAGAATTAAGTTAGTTTGAACGTGCTTAAACCAGCACGTGACACCAAGTAGTAATAAATGTCAGCTAAAACACAAAACTGGGTGATATCAACTCACTGAGTGATATCTTTTATTTAAGGCTCAATTTTGTCCTCTCGTTAGAAATTTTCCAGTAAGTGTATTGGTTTTCTTTTTTTCTTCTTCTT